>NC_090329.1:26360832-26553920 GCF_035084215.1 Heptranchias perlo
CCCCCACACACACACACACAGACCAACCATCCCACACACACACACCAACCATCCCACACACACACAAACACCAACCATCCCACACACACACACCAACCATCCCACACACACACACACCAACCATCCCACACACACACACACCAACTATCCCACACACACACACACACCAACAATGCCACAAACACACACACCAACAATGCCACACACACACACCAACAATCCCACACACAGACACACACCAACCATCACACACACACCAAACATCCCAAACATACACACACCAACAACCATCCCCCACACACACACCAACCATCCCACACACACACACCAACCATCCCACACACACACACCAACCATCCGACACACACACACACCAACCATCCCACACACACACACCAACCATCCCACACACACACACACCAACCATCCCACACACACACACATCAACCATCCCCCACACACACACCAACCATCCCACACACACACACCAACCATCCGACACACACACACACCAACCATCCCACACACACACACACCAACCATCCCACACACACACACACCAACCATCCCACACACACACCAACCATCCCACACACACGCACACCAACCATCCCACACACACGCACACCAACCATCCCACACACACGCACACCAACCATCCCCCACACACACACCAACCATCCCCCACACACACCAACCATCCCACACACACACACAAACCATCCCACACACACACACACACACACACACACCAACCATCTCACACACACACACCAACCATCCCACACACACACGCCAACCATCACCCCCACACACAGACCAACCATCCCACACACACCAACCATCCCACACACACCAACCATCCCACACACACACCAACCATCCCACACACACACCAACCATCCCACACACACCAACCATCCCACACACACCAACCATCCCACACACACACCAACCATCCCACACACACACACAAACCCACAAACCATCCCCCACACACACACCAACCATCCCACACACACCAACCATCCGACACACACACACACCAACCATCCCACACACACACACACCAACCATCCCACACACACACCAACCATCCCACACACACACCAACCATCCCACACACACGCACACCAACCATCCCACACACACGCACACCAACCATCCCACACACACACACCAACCATCCCACACACACACACCAACCATCCCACACACACACACACACACACAACCATCCCACACACACACACCAACCATCTCACACACACACACCAACCATCACACACACACCAAACATCCCAAACATACACACACCAACAACCATCCCCCACACACACACCAACCATCCCACACACACACACCAACCATCTCACACACACACACCAACCATCCCACACACACACACCAACCATCACACACACACCAAACATCCCAAACATACACACACCAACAACCATCCCCCACACACACACCAACCATCCCACACACACACACCAACCATCCCACACACACACACACCAACCATCCCACACACACACACACCAACCATCCCACACACATACACACACCAACCATCCCACACACACAAACAACCGTCCCACACACACACACACCCCACACCACACACACACATCAACCATCACACACACAACACCAACGATCCCACACACACACCAATCACACACACACACACAAACACCAACCATCCCACACACACACACACCAACCATCCCACACACACACACCAACCATCCCCCACACACACACACACCATCCCACACACACACACACACACACACCAACAATGCCACACACACACACCAACAATCCCACACACATACACATACCAACCATCCCACACACACAAACAACCGTCCCACACACACACACACCCCACACCACACACACACATCAACCATCACACACACAACACCAACGATCCCACACACACACCAATCACACACACACACACAAACACCAACCATCCCACACACACACACACCAACCATCCCACACACACACACCAACCATCCCACACACACACCAACCATCCCACACACACACACACAAACCACACACACACACACCAACCATCCCACACACACACACCAACCATCCCACACACACACCAACCATCCCACACACACACCAACCATCCCAAACACACACACACAAACCACACACACACACACCAACCATCCCACACACAAACCCACAAACCATCACACACACACACACACACACACACACACACACAAAACACCAAACATCCCACACACACTCACCCCAACCAACCCACACACACACAAACACCAACCATCACACACACACACAAACAACTACCATCACACACACACACACACACCAACCACCACACACACACCAACCATCCCCCACACACACACACACAGACCAACCATCCCACACACACACACCAACCATCCCACACACACACAAACACCAACCATCCCACACACACACACCAACCATCCCACACACACACACACCAACCATCCCACACACACACACACCAACTATCCCACACACACACACACACACCAACAATGCCACAAACACACACACCAACAATGCCACACACACACACCAACAATCCCACACACAGACACACACCAACCATCACACACACACCAAACATCCCAAACATACACACACCAACAACCATCCCCCACACACACACCAACCATCCCACACACACACACCAACCATCCCACACACACACACCAACCATCCGACACACACACACACCAACCATCCCACACACACACACCAACCATCCCACACACACACACACCAACCATCCCACACACACACACATCAACCATCCCCCACACACACACCAACCATCCCACACACACACACCAACCATCCGACACACACACACACCAACCATCCCACACACACACACACCAACCATCCCACACACACACACACCAACCATCCCACACACACACCAACCATCCCACACACACGCACACCAACCATCCCACACACACGCACACCAACCATCCCACACACACGCACACCAACCATCCCCCACACACACACCAACCATCCCCCACACACACCAACCATCCCACACACACACACAAACCATCCCACACACACACACACACACACACACACCAACCATCTCACACACACACACCAACCATCCCACACACACACGCCAACCATCACCCCCACACACAGACCAACCATCCCACACACACCAACCATCCCACACACACCAACCATCCCACACACACACCAACCATCCCACACACACACCAACCATCCCACACACACCAACCATCCCACACACACCAACCATCCCACACACACACCAACCATCCCACACACACACACAAACCCACAAACCATCCCCCACACACACACCAACCATCCCACACACACCAACCATCCGACACACACACACACCAACCATCCCACACACACACACACCAACCATCCCACACACACACACACCAACCATCCTACACACACACCAACCATCCCACACACACACCAACCATCCCACACACACGCACACCAACCATCCCACACACACGCACACCAACCATCCCACACACACACACCAACCATCCCACACACACACACCAACCATCCCACACACACACACACACACACAACCATCCCACACACACACACCAACCATCTCACACACACACACCAACCATCACACACACACCAAACATCCCAAACATACACACACCAACAACCATCCCCCACACACACACCAACCATCCCACACACACACACCAACCATCTCACACACACACACCAACCATCCCACACACACACACCAACCATCACACACACACCAAACATCCCAAACATACACACACCAACAACCATCCCCCACACACACACCAACCATCCCACACACACACACCAACCATCCCACACACACACACACCAACCATCCCACACACACACACACCAACCATCCCACACACACACACACCAACCATCCCACACACACACCAACCATCCCACACACACACACCAACCATCCCACACACACACACACCAACCATCCCACACACACACACACCAACCATCCCACACACACACACACCAACCATCCCACACACACACCAACCATCCCACACACACACACCAACCATCACCCCCACACACACACCAACCATCCCACACACACCAACCATCCCACACACACCAACCATTCCCACACACACACCAACCATCCCACACACACACCAACCATCCCCCACACACACACAAACCCACAAACCATCCCCCACACACACACAAACCCACAAACCATCCCCCACACACACATCAACCATCCCACACACACCAACCATCCCACACACACACACACCAACCATCCCACACACACACCAACCATCCCACACACACGCACACCAACCATCCCACACACACACACACCAACCATCCCACACACACACACCAACCATCCCACACACACACACCAACCATCCCACACACACACACACACACACACACACACCAACCATCCCACACACACACCAACCATCACCCCCACACACCAACCATCCCACACACACCAACCATTCCCACACACACACCAACCATCCCACACACACACCAACCATCCCACACACACACACAAACCCACAAACCATCCCACACACACACAAACACCAACCATCACAAACACACCAAACATCCCAAACATACACACACACACCAACAACCATACCCCACACATGCACACCAACAACACAACACCAACCATCACACACACACACACCAACCATCCCCCCCACACACACACCAACCATCCCACACACACACCAACCATCCCACACACACACACCAACCATCCCACACACACACACACACCATCCCACACACACACACCAACCATCCCACACACACACACCAACCATCCCACACACACACACACACCATCCCACACACACACACACACCATCCCACACACACACACACACCAACAATCCCACACACATACACACACCAACCATCCCACACACACAAACAACCGTCCCACACACACACACACACACACACACACACCCCACACCACACACACACAACATCAACCATCACACACACACACACACACACACAACACCAACGATCCCACACACACACCAATCACACACACACACAAACACCAACCATCCCACACACACACACCAACCATCCCACACACACACACCAACCATCCCACACACACACTAACCATCCCACACACACACACACACAAACCACACACACACACACCAACCATCCCACACACACACCAACCATCCCACACACACACACCAACCACACACACACACACAAACCACACACACACACACCAACCATCCCACACACACACACCAACCACACACACAAAACACCAAACATCCCACACACACTCACCCCAACCATCCCACACACACACAAACACCAACCATCACACACACACACACAAACACCTACCATCACACACACACACACACACCAACCACCACACACACACCAAACATCCCAAACAGACACACACACAGACCAACAACCATCCCCCACACATGCACACCAACCACACAACACCAACAATCACACACACACACACACACCAACCATCCCCCACACACACACCAACCATCCCACACACACACACAAACCATCCCACACACACACAAACACCAACCATCCCACACACACACACCAACCATCCCACACACACACACACCAAACATCCCACACACACACAAACCATCCCACACACACACAAACACCAACCATCCCACACACACACACCAACCATCCCACACACACACACACACCAACAATGCCACACACACACACACCAACAATGCCACACACACACACACACACACCAACAATCCCACACACATACACACACCAACCATCCCACACACACACACCAACCATCACACACACACCAAACATCCCAAACATACACACACCAACAACCATCCCCCACACATGCACACCAACCACACAACACCAACCATCGCCCACACACACACCAACCATCCCCCACACACACACACCAACCATCCCCCACACACCAACCATCCCACACACACACACCAACCATCCCACACACACACACACCAACCATCCCACACACACACACACCAACCATCCCACACACACACCAACCATCCCACACACACACACCAACCATCCGACACACACACACACCAACCATCCCACACACACACACACCAACCATCCGACACACACACACACCAACCATCCCACACACACACACACCAACCATCCCACACACACACCAACCATCCCACACACACGCACACCAACCATCCCACACACACACACACCAACCATCCCACACACACACACCAACCATCCCACACACACACACCAACCATCCCACACACACACACACACACACAACCATCCAACACACACACACCAACCATCTCACACACACACACCAACCATCCCACACACACACACCAACCATCACCCCCACACACACACCAACCATCCCACACACACCAACCATCCCACACACACCAACCATTCCCACACACACACCAACCATCCCACACACACACCAACCATCCCACACACACACACAAACCATCCCACACACACACAAACACCAACCATCACACACACACCAAACATCCCAAACATACACACACACACCAACAACCATACCCCACACATGCACACCAACCACACAACACCAACCATCACACACACACACACCAACCATCACCCCCACACACACACCAAACATCCCACACACACACACACAAACCATCCCACACACACACAAACACCAACCATCCCACACACACACACCAACCATCCCACACACACACACACACCAACAATGCCACACACACACACACCAACAATGCCACACACACACACACACACCAACCATCCCACACACACACACACCAACCATCACACACACACCAAACATCCCAAACATACACACACCAACAACCATCCCCCACACATGCACACCAACCACACAACACCAACCATCGCCCACACACACACCAACCATCCCCCACACACACACACCAACCATCCCCCACACACACACCAACCATCCCACACACACACACCAACCATCCGACACACACACACACACCAACCATCCCACACACACACCAACCATCCCACACACACACACAAACCATCCCACACACACACACCAACCATCCCACACACACACACCAACCCACACACACACACCAACCATCCCACACACACACACACACACACAACCATCCCACACACACACACCAACCATCTCACACACACACACCAACCATCCCACACACACACACCAACCATCACCCCCACACACACACCAACCATCCCACACACACCAACCATCCCACACACACCAACCATTCCCACACACACACCAACCATCCCACACACACACACAAACCCACAAACCATCCCACACACACACAAACACCAAACATCACACACACACCAAACATCCCAAACATACACACACACACCAACAACCATACCCCACACATGCACACCAACCACACAACACCAACCATCACACACATACACACCAAACATCCCACACACACACACACCAACCATCCCACACACACACACCAACAATCCCACACACATACACACACCAACCATCCCACACACACACACACACACCAACCATCCCACACACACACACACCAACCATCCCACACACACACACACACACCAACCATCCCACACACACACACACCAACCATCCCACACACACACCAACCATCCCACACACACGCACACCAACCATCCCACACACACACACACCAACCATCCCACACACACACACATCAACCATCCCACACACACACACACCAACCATCCCACACACACACAGCAACCGTCCCACACACACACACACACACACAACCATCCCACACACACACACCAACCATCTCACACACACAGACCAACCATCCCACACACACACACCAACCATCCCACACACACACACCAACCATCCCACACACACACACCAACCATCACACACACACACACACCAACCATCCCACACACACACACCAACCATCACACACACACACACACCAACCATCCCACACACACACACCAACCATCCCACACACACACACCAACCATCCCACACACACACCAACCAGCCCACACACACACCAACCAGCCCACATACACACCAACCATCCCACACACACACCAACCATCCCACACACACACACCAACCATCACACACACACCAAACATACACACACCAACAACCATCCCCCACACATGCACACCAACCACACAACACCAACCATCGCCCACACACACACCAACCATCCCCCACACACACACACCAACCATCCCCCACACACCAACCATCCCACACACACACACCAACCATCCCACACACACACACACCAACCATCCCACACACACACACACCAACCATCCCACACACACACCAACCATCCCACACACACACACCAACCATCCGACACACACACACACCAACCATCCCACACACACACACACCAACCATCCGACACACACACACACCAACCATCCCACACACACACACACCAACCATCCCACACACACACCAACCATCCCACACACACGCACACCAACCATCCCACACACACACACACCAACCATCCCACACACACACACCAACCATCCCACACACACACACCAACCATCCCACACACACACACACACACAACCATCCCACACACACACACCAACCATCTCACACACACACACCAACCATCCCACACACACACACCAACCATTACCCCCACACACACACCAACCATCCCACACACACGCACACCAACCATCCCACACACACACACACCAACCATCCCACACACACACACCAACCATCCCACACACACACACCAACCATCCCACACACACACACACACACAACCATCCCACACACACACACCAACCATCTCACACACACACACCAACCATCCCACACACACACACCAACCATTACCCCCACACACACACCAACCATCCCACACACACCAACCATCCCACACACACCAACCATTCCCACACACACACCAACCATCACACACACACCAAACATCCCAAACATACACACACACACCAACAACCATACCCCACACATGCACACCAACCACACAACACCAACCATCACACACACACACACCAACCATCACCCCCACACACACACCAAACATCCCACACACACACACACAAACCATCCCACACACACACAAACACCAACCATCCCACACACACACACCAACCATCCCACACACACACACACACCAACAATGCCACACACACACACACCAACAATGCCACACACACACACACACACCAACAATCCCACACACATACACACACCAACCATCCCGCACACACACACACCAACCATCACACACACACCAAACATCCCAAACATACACACACCAACAACCATCCCCCACACATGCACACCAACCACACAACACCAACCATCGCCCACACACACACCAACCATCCCCCACACACACACACCAACCATCCCCCACACACACACCAACCATCCCACACACACACACCAACCATCCGACACACACACACACCAACCATCCAACACACACACACACCAACCATCCCACACACACACCAACCATCCCACACACACACACAAACCATCCCACACACACACACCAACCATCCCACACACACACACCAACCATCCCACACACACACACACACAACCATCCCACACACACACACCAACCATCTCACACACACACACCAACCATCCCACACACACACACCAACCATCACCCCCACACACACACCAACCATCCCACACACACCAACCATCCCACACACACCAACCATTCCCACACACACACCAACCATCCCACACACACACACAAACCCACAAACCATCCCACACACACACAAACACCAAACATCACACACACACCAAACATCCCAAACATACACACACACACCAACAACCATACCCCACACATGCACACCAACCACACAACACCAACCATCACACACATACACACCAAACATCCCACACACACACACACCAACCATCCCACACACACACACACACCATCCCACACACACACACACACCAACAATGCCACACACACACACCAACAATCCCACACACATACACACACCAACCATCCCACACACACACACACACCAACCATCCCACACACACACACACACCAACCATCCCACACACACACACACACACCAACCATCCCACACACACACACACCAACCATCCCACACACACACCAACCATCCCACACACACGCACACCAACCATCCCACACACACACACACCAACCATCCCACACACACACACACCAACCATCCCACACACACACACACCAACCATCCCACACACACACAGCAACCGTCCCACACACACACACACACACACAACCATCCCACACACACACACCAACCATCTCACACACACACACCAACCATCCCACACACACACACCAACCATCCCACACACACACACCAACCATCCCACACACACACACCAACCATCACACACACACACACCAACCATCACACACACACACACACCAACCATCCCACACACACACACACCAACCATCCCACACACACACACCAACCATCCCACACACACACACCAACCATCCCACACACACACCAACCATCCCACACACACACCAACCATCCCACACACACACACACCAACCATCCCACACACACACACCAACCATCCCACACACACAAACACCAACCATTCCACACACACACACACCAACCTGACTAATTTGATTGAATTTTTTGAGGGGGTGACTAGGCGTGTGGATGAGGGTAACGCAGTGGATGTGGTATACATGGATTTCAGTAAGGCCTTCGATAAAGTCCCCCACAGGAGACTGGTCAAGAAGGTACGAGCCCATGGAATCCTTGGCACTTTGGATACAAAACTGGCTTAGTGGCAGAAGGCAGAGGGTGATGGTCGAAGGTTGTTTTTGTGACTGGAAGCCTGTGGCCAGTGGGGTACCACAGGGATCGGTGCTGGGTCCCTTGCTGTTTGTGGTCTACATTAATGACTTGGATATGAATGAAAAAGGTATGATCAGTAAGTTCGCTGATGATACAAAAATTGGTAGGGTGGTAAATAGCGAGGAGGACAGCCTCAGTCGGCAGGACGATATAGATGGGTTGGTCAGATGGGCGGAACAGTGGCAAATGGAATTTAACCCGGAAAAGTGCGAGGTGATGCACTTTGGAGGGACTAACAAGGCAAGGGAATACACAATGAATGGGAGGACCCTAGGCAAGACAGAGGGTCAGAGGGATCTTGGTGTGCAAGTTCACAGATCCCTGAAGGCGGCGGAACAGGTAGATAAGGTGGTAAAGAAGGCATATGGGATACTTGCCTTTATTAGCCGAGGCATAGAATATAAGAGCAAGGAGGTTATGATGGAGCTGTATAAAACACTGGTTAGGCCACAGCTGGAGTACTGTGTGCAGTTCTGGTCGCCACACTACAGGAAGGATGTGATCGCTTTGGAGAGGGTGCAGAGGAGATTCACCAGGATGTTACCAGGGCTGGAGCGCTTCAGCTATGAAGAGAGACTGGGAAGATTGGGTTTGTTTTCCTTGGAGCAGAGGAGGCTGAGGGGGAACATGATTGAGGTGTACAAAATTATGAGGGGCACAGATAGGATGGATACGAAGGAGCTTTTTCCCTTCGTTGAGGGTTCTATAACAAGAGGACATAGATTCAAGGTAAAAGGCGGGAGGTTTAGAGGGGATTTGAGAAAGAACTTTTTCACCCAGAGGGTGGTTGGAGTCTGGAACTCACTGCCTGAAAGGGTTGTGGAGGCAGGAACCCTCACAACATTCAAGAAGCATTTGGATGAGCACTTGAAATGCCATAGCATACAAGGCTACGGACCAAATGCTGGAATATGGGATTAGAGTAGACAGGGCTGATGGCCGGCGCGGACACGATGGGCCGAAGGGCCTCTATCCGTGCTGTATAACTCTATGACTCTATGACTCTATCCCACACACACACACAAACCATCCCACACACACACACCAACCATCCCACACACACACACAAACCATCCCACACACACACCAACCATCCCACACACACACCAACCATCCCACACACACACCAACCGTCACACACACACACACCAACCATCCCACACATACACACACACCAACCAGCCCACATACACACACCAACCATCCCACACATACACACACCAACCATCCCACACACACACACACACAAACCATCCCACACATACACACACCAACCATCCCACACACACACACAAACCATCCCACACACACACAAACCATCCCCCACACACACACACACCAACCATCCCACACACACACACACAAACCATCCCACACACACACACCAACCATCCGACACACACACACACCAACCATCCCACACACACACACACCAACCATCCGACACACACACACACCAACCATCCCACACACACACACACCAACCATCCCACACACACACACACCAACCATCCCACAGACACACACACCAACCATCCCACACACACGCACACCAACCATCCCACACACACGCACACCAACCATCCCACACACACACACCAACCATCCCACACACACACACCAACCATCCCACACACACACACACACACACACCAACCATCCCACACACACACACCAACCATCTCACACACACACACCAACCATCCCACACACACACACCAACCTTCACCCCCACACACACACCAACCATCCCACACACACCAACCATCCCACACACACCAACCATTCCCACACACACACCAACCATCCCACACACACACCAACCATCCCACACACACACAAACACCAACCATCACACACACACCAAACATCCCAAACATGCACACATACACCAACAACCATACCCCACACATGCACACCAACCACACAACACCAACCATCACACACACACACACCAACCATCACCCCCACACACACACCAAACATCCCACACACACACACACAAACCATCCCACACACACACAAACACCAACCATCCCACACACACACACCAACCATCCCACACACACACACACACACACCAACAATGCCACACACACACACACCAACAATGCCACACACACACACACCAACAATCCCACACACATACACACACCAACCATCCCGCACACACACACACCAACCATCACACACACACCAAACATCCCAAACATACACACACCAACAACCATCCCCCACACATGCACACCAACCACACAACACCAACCATCGCCCACACACACACCAACCATCCCCCACACACAAACACCAACCATCCCCCACACACACACCAACCATCCCACACACACACACCAACCATCCGACACACACACACACCAACCATCCAACACACACACACACCAACCATCCCACACACACACCAACCATCCCACACACACGCACACCAACCATCCCACACACACACACAAACCATCCCACACACACACACCAACCATCCCACACACACACACCAACCATCCCACACACACACACACACACACAACCATCCCACACACACACACCAACCATCTCACACACACACCAACCATCCCACACACACACACCAACCATCACCCCCACACACACACCAACCATCCCACACACACCAACGATCCCACACACACACCAACCATCCCACACACACACACAAACCCACAAACCATCCCACACACACACAAACACCAAACATCACACACACACCAAACATCCCAAACATACACACACACACCAACAACCATACCCCACACATGCACACCAACCACACAACACCAACCATCACACACATACACACCAACCATCCCCCCCACACACACACCAAACATCCCACACACACACACACCAACCATCCCACACACACACACCAACCATCCCACACACACACACCAACCATCCCACACACACACACACACCAACAATGCCACACACACACACCAACAATCCCACACACATACACACACCAACCATCCCACACACACACACACACCAACCATCCCACACACACACACACACCAACCATCCCACACACACACACACCAACCATCCCACACACACACCAACCATCCCACACACACGCACACCAACCATCCCACACACACACACACCAACCATCCCACACACACACACACCAACCATCCCACACACACACACACCAACCATCCCACACACACACACCAACCGTCCCCCACACACACACACACACACACACACAACCATCCCACACACACACACCAACCATCTCACACACACACACCAACCATCCCACACACACACACCAACCATCCCACACACACACACCAACCATCCCACACACACACACCAACCATCCCACACACACACACCAACCATCACACACACACAAACACCAACCATCCCACACACACACACACCAACCATCCCACACACACACACCAACCATCCCACACACACACACCAAACATCCCACACACACACACCAACCAGCCCACACACACACCAACCAGCCCACACACACACCAACCAGCCCACATACACACACCAACCATCCCACATACACACACCAACCATCCCACACACACACCAACCATCCCACACACACACCAACCATCCCACACACACACACACCAACCATCCCACACACACACACCAACCATCCCACACACACACCAACCATCCCACACACACACCAACCATCCCACACACACACACACACCAACCATTCCACACACACACACACCAACCTGACGAATTTGATTGAATTTTTTGAGGGGGTGACTCGGCGTGTGGATGAGGGTAACGCAGTGGATGTAGTATACATGGATTTCAGTAAGGCCTTCGATAAAGTCCCCCACAGGAGACTGGTCAAGAAGGTACGAGCCCATGGAATCCTTGGCACTTTGGATACAAAACTGGCTTAGTGGCAGAAGGCAGAGGGTGATGGTCGAAGGTTGTTTTTGTGACTGGAAGCCTGTGGCCAGTGGGGTACCACAGGGATCGGTGCTGGGTCCCTTGCTGTTTGTGGTCTACATTAATGACTTGGATATGAATGAAAAAGGTATGATCAGTAAGTTCGCTGATGATACAAAAATTGGTAGGGTGGTAAATAGCGAGGAGGACAGCCTCAGTCGGCAGGACGATATAGATGGGTTGGTCAGATGGGCGGAACAGTGGCAAATGGAATTTAACCCGGAAAAGTGCGAGGTGATGCACTTTGGAGGGACTAACAAGGCAAGGGAATACACAATGAATGGGAGGACCCTAGGCAAGACAGAGGGTCAGAGGGATCTTGGTGTGCAAGTTCACAGATCCCTGAAGGCGGCGGAACAGGTAGATAAGGTGGTAAAGAAGGCATATGGGATACTTGCCTTTATTAGCCGAGGCATAGAATATAAGAGCAAGGAGGTTATGATGGAGCTGTATAAAACACTGGTTAGGCCACAGCTGGAGTACTGTGTGCAGTTCTGGTCGCCACACTACAGGAAGGATGTGATCGCTTTGGAGAGGGTGCAGAGGAGATTCACCAGGATGTTACCAGGGCTGGAGCGCTTCAGCTATGAAGAGAGACTGGGAAGATTGGGTTTGTTTTCCTTGGAGCAGAGGAGGCTGAGGGGGAACATGATTGAGGTGTACAAAATTATGAGGGGCACAGATAGGATGGATACGAAGGAGCTTTTTCCCTTCGTTGAGGGTTCTATAACAAGAGGACATAGATTCAAGGTAAAAGGCGGGAGGTTTAGAGGGGATTTGAGAAAGAACTTTTTCACCCAGAGGGTGGTTGGAGTCTGGAACTCACTGCCTGAAAGGGTTGTGGAGGCAGGAACCCTCACAACATTCAAGAAGCATTTGGATGAGCACTTGAAATGCCATAGCATACAAGGCTACGGACCAAATGCTGGAATATGGGATTAGAGTAGACAGGGCTGATGGCCGGCGCGGACACGATGGGCCGAAGGGCCTCTATCCGTGCTGTATAACTCTATGACTCTATGACTCTATCCTACACACACACACAAACCATCCCACACACACACACCAACCATCCCACACACACACACAAACCATCCCACACACACACCAACCATCCCACACACACACCAACCATCCCACACACACACCAACCGTCACACACACACACACACCAACCATCCCACACATACACACACACCAACCAGCCCACATACACACACCAACCATCCCACACACACACACCAACCATCCCACACATACACACACCAACCATCCCACACACACACACACACACAAACCATCCCACACATACACACACCAACCATCCCACACACACACACACACAAACCATCCCACACACACACAAACCATCCCCCACACACACACACACCAACCATCCCACACACACACACACACAAACCATCCCACACACACACAACGCGAACCATCCCACACACACACAACGCCAACCATCCCACACACACACACACAAACCATCCCAAACACACACACCAACAATCCCACACACACACAAACCATCCCACACACACACACAAACCATCCCACACACACACACAAACCATCCCACACACACACACACACACACCAACCATCCCACACACACACACCAACCATCCCACACACACACACACCAACCATCCCACACACACACACCAACCATCCCACACACACACCAACCATCCCACACACACACACCAACCATCCCACACACACACCAACCGTCACACACACACACACACCAACCATCCCACACATACACACACACCAACCATCACACACATACACACACACCAGCCATCCCACACACACACACCAACCATCCCACACACACACACCAACCATCCCACGCACACACACACACCAACCATCCCACGCACACACACACACACAAACCATCCCACGCACACACACACACAAACCATCCCACGCACACACACACACAAACCATCCCACACACACACACACAAACCATCCCACAAACACACAACGCCAACCATCCCACACACACACAACGCCAACCATCCCACACACATACACACAAACCATCCCACACACACACACCAACAATCCTACACACACACAAACCATCCCACACACACACCAACCATCCCACACACACACACACCAACCATCCCACACACACACACCAACCATCCCACACACACACACCAACCATCCGACACACACACATACCAACCATCCAACACACACACACACCAACCATCCCACACACACACACCAACCATCCCACACACACACACCAACCATCCCACACACACACACACACACACAACCATCCCACACACACACACGAACCATCTCACACACACACCAACCATCCCACACACACACACCAACCATCACCCCCACACACACACCAACCATCCCACACACACCAACGATCCCACACACACCAACCATTCCCACACACACACCAACCATCCCACACACACACACAAACCCACAAACCATCCCACACACACACAAACACCAAACATCACACACACACCAAACATCCCAAACATACACACACACACCAACAACCATACCCCACACATGCACACCAACCACACAACACCAACCATCACACACATACACACCAACCATCCCCCCCACACACACACCAAACATCCCACACACACACACACCAACCATCCCACACACACACACCAACCATCCCACACACACACACACACCATCCCACACACACACACACACCAACAATGCCACACACACACACCAACAATCCCACACACATACACACACCAACCATCCCACACACACACACACACCAACCATCCCACACACACACACACCAACCATCCCACACACACACCAACCATCCCACACACACGCACACCAACCATCCCACACACACGCACACCAACCATCCCACACACACACACACCAACCGTCCCACACACACACACACACACACACAACCATCCCACACACACACACCAACCATCCCACACACACACACACACAAACCATCCCACACACACACAACGCCAACCATCCCACACACACACGCCAACCATCCCACACACACACACACAAACCATCCCACACACACACACCAACAATCCCACACACACACAAACCATCCCACACACACACACAAACCATCCCACACACACACACAAACCATCCCACACACACACACACACCAACCATCCCACACACACACACCAACCATCCCACACACACACACCAACCATCACCCCCACACACACACCAACCATCCCACACACACCAACCATCCCACACACACCAACCATTCCCACACACACACCAACCATCCCACACACACACACAAACCATCCCACACACACACCAACCATCCCACACACACACCAACCATCCCACACACACACCAACCGTCACACACACACACACACCAACCATCCCACACATACACACACACCAACCAGCCCACATACACACACCAACCATCCCACACACACACACCAACCATCCCACACATACACACACCAACCATCCCACACACACACACACACACAAACCATCCCACACATACACACACCAACCATCCCACACACACACACACACAAACCATCCCACACAAACACAAACCATCCCCCACACACACACACACCAACCATCCCACACACACACACACACAAACCATCCCACACACACACAACGCCAACCATCCCACACACACACACACAAACCATCCCAAACACACACACCAACAATCCCACACACACACAAACCATCCCACACACACACACAAACCATCCCACACACACACACAAACCATCCCACACACACACACACACACACCAACCATCCCACACACACACACCAACCATCCCACACACACACACACCAACCATCCCACACACACACACCAACCATCCCACACACACACCAACCATCCCACACACACACACCAACCATCCCACACACACACCAACCATCCCACACACACACCAACCGTCACACACACACACACACCAACCATCCCACACATACACACACACCAACCATCACACACATACACACACACCAGCCATCCCACACACACACACCAACCATCCCACACACACACACACCAACCATCCCACACACACACACACCAACCATCCCACAGACACACACACCAACCATCCCACACACACGCACACCAACCATCCCACACACACGCACACCAACCATCCCACACACACACACCAACCATCCCACACACACACACCAACCATCCCACACACACACACACACACACACCAACCATCCCACACACACACACCAACCATCTCACACACACACACCAACCATCCCACACACACACACCAACCTTCACCCCCACACACACACCAACCATCCCACACACACCAACCATCCCACACACACCAACCATTCCCACACACACACCAACCATCCCACACACACACCAACCATCCCACACACACACAAACACCAACCATCACACACACACCAAACATCCCAAACATGCACACATACACCAACAACCATACCCCACACATGCACACCAACCACACAACACCAACCATCACACACACACACACCAACCATCACCCCCACACACACACCAAACATCCCACACACACACACACAAACCATCCCACACACACACAAACACCAACCATCCCACACACACACACCAACCATCCCACACACACACACACACACACCAACAATGCCACACACACACACACCAACAATGCCACACACACACACACCAACAATCCCACACACATACACACACCAACCATCCCGCACACACACACACCAACCATCACACACACACCAAACATCCCAAACATACACACACCAACAACCATCCCCCACACATGCACACCAACCACACAACACCAACCATCGCCCACACACACACCAACCATCCCCCACACACAAACACCAACCATCCCCCACACACACACCAACCATCCCACACACACACACCAACCATCCGACACACACACACACCAACCATCCAACACACACACACACCAACCATCCCACACACACACCAACCATCCCACACACACGCACACCAACCATCCCACACACACACACAAACCATCCCACACACACACACCAACCATCCCACACACACACACCAACCATCCCACACACACACACACACACACAACCATCCCACACACACACACCAACCATCTCACACACACACCAACCATCCCACACACACACACCAACCATCACCCCCACACACACACCAACCATCCCACACACACCAACGATCCCACACACACACCAACCATCCCACACACACACACAAACCCACAAACCATCCCACACACACACAAACACCAAACATCACACACACACCAAACATCCCAAACATACACACACACACCAACAACCATACCCCACACATGCACACCAACCACACAACACCAACCATCACACACATACACACCAACCATCCCCCCCACACACACACCAAACATCCCACACACACACACACCAACCATCCCACACACACACACCAACCATCCCACACACACACACACCATCCCACACACACACACACACCAACAATGCCACACACACACACCAACAATCCCACACACATACACACACCAACCATCCCACACACACACACACACCAACCATCCCACACACACACACACCAACCATCCCACACACACACCAACCATCCCACACACACGCACACCAACCATCCCACACACACACACACCAACCATCCCACACACACACACACCAACCATCCCACACACACACACACCAACCATCCCACACACACACACCAACCGTCCCCCACACACACACACACACACACACACAACCATCCCACACACACACACCAACCATCTCACACACACACACCAACCATCCCACACACACACACCAACCATCCCACACACACACACCAACCATCCCACACACACACACCAACCATCCCACACACACACACCAACCATCACACACACACAAACACCAACCATCCCACACACACACACACCAACCATCCCACACACACACACCAACCATCCCACACACACACACCAAACATCCCACACACACACACCAACCAGCCCACACACACACCAACCAGCCCACACACACACCAACCAGCCCACATACACACACCAACCATCCCACATACACACACCAACCATCCCACACACACACCAACCATCCCACACACACACCAACCATCCCACACACACACACACCAACCATCCCACACACACACACCAACCATCCCACACACACACCAACCATCCCACACACACACCAACCATCCCACACACACACACACACCAACCATTCCACACACACACACACCAACCTGACGAATTTGATTGAATTTTTTGAGGGGGTGACTCGGCGTGTGGATGAGGGTAACGCAGTGGATGTAGTATACATGGATTTCAGTAAGGCCTTCGATAAAGTCCCCCACAGGAGACTGGTCAAGAAGGTACGAGCCCATGGAATCCTTGGCACTTTGGATACAAAACTGGCTTAGTGGCAGAAGGCAGAGGGTGATGGTCGAAGGTTGTTTTTGTGACTGGAAGCCTGTGGCCAGTGGGGTACCACAGGGATCGGTGCTGGGTCCCTTGCTGTTTGTGGTCTACATTAATGACTTGGATATGAATGAAAAAGGTATGATCAGTAAGTTCGCTGATGATACAAAAATTGGTAGGGTGGTAAATAGCGAGGAGGACAGCCTCAGTCGGCAGGACGATATAGATGGGTTGGTCAGATGGGCGGAACAGTGGCAAATGGAATTTAACCCGGAAAAGTGCGAGGTGATGCACTTTGGAGGGACTAACAAGGCAAGGGAATACACAATGAATGGGAGGACCCTAGGCAAGACAGAGGGTCAGAGGGATCTTGGTGTGCAAGTTCACAGATCCCTGAAGGCGGCGGAACAGGTAGATAAGGTGGTAAAGAAGGCATATGGGATACTTGCCTTTATTAGCCGAGGCATAGAATATAAGAGCAAGGAGGTTATGATGGAGCTGTATAAAACACTGGTTAGGCCACAGCTGGAGTACTGTGTGCAGTTCTGGTCGCCACACTACAGGAAGGATGTGATCGCTTTGGAGAGGGTGCAGAGGAGATTCACCAGGATGTTACCAGGGCTGGAGCGCTTCAGCTATGAAGAGAGACTGGGAAGATTGGGTTTGTTTTCCTTGGAGCAGAGGAGGCTGAGGGGGAACATGATTGAGGTGTACAAAATTATGAGGGGCACAGATAGGATGGATACGAAGGAGCTTTTTCCCTTCGTTGAGGGTTCTATAACAAGAGGACATAGATTCAAGGTAAAAGGCGGGAGGTTTAGAGGGGATTTGAGAAAGAACTTTTTCACCCAGAGGGTGGTTGGAGTCTGGAACTCACTGCCTGAAAGGGTTGTGGAGGCAGGAACCCTCACAACATTCAAGAAGCATTTGGATGAGCACTTGAAATGCCATAGCATACAAGGCTACGGACCAAATGCTGGAATATGGGATTAGAGTAGACAGGGCTGATGGCCGGCGCGGACACGATGGGCCGAAGGGCCTCTATCCGTGCTGTATAACTCTATGACTCTATGACTCTATCCTACACACACACACAAACCATCCCACACACACACACCAACCATCCCACACACACACACAAACCATCCCACACACACACCAACCATCCCACACACACACCAACCATCCCACACACACACCAACCGTCACACACACACACACACCAACCATCCCACACATACACACACACCAACCAGCCCACATACACACACCAACCATCCCACACACACACACCAACCATCCCACACATACACACACCAACCATCCCACACACACACACACACACAAACCATCCCACACATACACACACCAACCATCCCACACACACACACACACAAACCATCCCACACACACACAAACCATCCCCCACACACACACACACCAACCATCCCACACACACACACACACAAACCATCCCACACACACACAACGCGAACCATCCCACACACACACAACGCCAACCATCCCACACACACACACACAAACCATCCCAAACACACACACCAACAATCCCACACACACACAAACCATCCCACACACACACACAAACCATCCCACACACACACACAAACCATCCCACACACACACACACACACACCAACCATCCCACACACACACACCAACCATCCCACACACACACACACCAACCATCCCACACACACACACCAACCATCCCACACACACACCAACCATCCCACACACACACACCAACCATCCCACACACACACCAACCGTCACACACACACACAACGCCAACCATCCCACACACACACACACAAACCATCCCAAACACACACACCAACAATCCCACACACACACAAACCATCCCACACACACACACAAACCATCCCACACACACACACAAACCATCCCACACACACACACAAACCATCCCACACACACACACACACACACCAACCATCCCACACACACACACCAACCATCCCACACACACACACACCAACCATCCCACACACACACACCAACCATCCCACACACACACCAACCATCCCACACACACACACCAACCATCCCACACACACACCAACCGTCACACACACACACACACCAACCATCCCACACATACACACACACCAGCCATCACACACATACACACACACCAGCCATCCCACACACACACACCAACCATCCCACACACACACACCAACCATCCCACGCACACACACACACCAACCATCCCACGCACACACACACACACAAACCATCCCACGCACACACACACACAAACCATCCCACGCACACACACACACAAACCATCCCACACACACACACACACAAACCATCCCACAAACACACAACGCCAACCATCCCACACACACACAACGCCAACCATCCCACACACATACACACAAACCATCCCACACACACACACCAACAATCCTACACACACACAAACCATCCCACACACACACCAACCATCCCACACACACACACACCAACCATCCCACACACACACACCAACCATCCCACACACACACACCAACCATCCGACACACACACATACCAACCATCCAACACACACACACACCAACCATCCCACACACACACACCAACCATCCCACACACACACCAACCATCCCACACACACACACACCAACCATCCCACACACACACACAAACCATCCCACACACACACACCAACCATCCCACACACACACACCAACCATCCCACACACACACACACACACACAACCATCCCACACACACACACGAACCATCTCACACACACACCAACCATCCCACACACACACACCAACCATCACCCCCACACACACACCAACCATCCCACACACACCAACGATCCCACACACACCAACCATTCCCACACACACACCAACCATCCCACACACACACACAAACCCACAAACCATCCCACACACACACAAACACCAAACATCACACACACACCAAACATCCCAAACATACACACACACACCAACAACCATACCCCACACATGCACACCAACCACACAACACCAACCATCACACACATACACACCAACCATCCCCCCCACACACACACCAAACATCCCACACACACACACACCAACCATCCCACACACACACACCAACCATCCCACACACACACACCAACCATCCCACACACACACACACACCAACAATGCCACACACACACACCAACAATCCCACACACATACACACACCAACCATCCCACACACACACACACACCAACCATCCCACACACACACACACCAACCATCCCACACACACACCAACCATCCCACACACACGCACACCAACCATCCCACACACACGCACACCAACCATCCCACACACACACACACCAACCGTCCCACACACACACACACACACACACAACCATCCCACACACACACACCAACCATCCCACACACACACACACACAAACCATCCCACACACACACAACGCCAACCATCCCACACACACGCCAACCATCCCACACACACACACACAAACCATCCCACACACACACACCAACAATCCCACACACACACAAACCATCCCACACACACACACAAACCATCCCACACACACACACCAACCATCCCACACACACACACACCAACCATCCCACACACACACACCAACCATCCCACACACACACCAACCATCCCACACACACACACCAACCATCCCACACACACACCAACCATCCCACACACACACCAACCGTCACACACACACACACACCAACCATCCCACACATACACACACACCAACCATCACACACATACACACACACCAACCATCACACACATACACACACACCAGCCATCCCACACACACACACCAACCATCCCACACACACACACCAACCATCCCACGCACACACACACACACACCAACCATCCCACGCACACACACACACAAACCATCCCACGCACACACACACACAAACCATCCCACACACACACACACACAAACCATCCCACAAACACACAACGCCAACCATCCCACACACACACAACGCCAACCATCCCACACACATACACACAAACCATCCCACACACACACACCAACAATCCTACACACACACAAACCATCCCACACACACACCAACCATCCCACACACACACACACCAACCATCCCCCACACACACACCAACCATCCCACACACACACACCAACCATCCGACACACACACACACCAACCATCCAACACACACACACACCAACCATCCCACACACACACCAACCATCCCACACACACGCACACCAACCATCCCACACACACACACAAACCATCCCACACACACACAACCATCCCACACACACACACGAACCATCTCACACACACACCAACCATCCCACACACACACACCAACCATCACCCCCACACACACACCAACCATCCCACACACACCAACGATCCCACACACACCAACCATTCCCACACACACACCAACCATCCCACACACACACACAAACCCACAAACCATCCCACACACACACAAACACCAAACATCACACACACACCAAACATCCCAAACATACACACACACACCAACAACCATACCCCACACATGCACACCAACCACACAACACCAACCATCACACACATACACACCAACCATCCCCCCCACACACACACCAAACATCCCACACACACACACACCAACCATCCCACACACACACACCAACCATCCCACACACACACACACACCATCCCACACACACACACACACCATCCCACACACACACACACACCAACAATGCCACACACACACACCAACAATCCCACACACACACCAACAATCCCACACACATACACACACCAACCATCCCACACACACACACACACACCAACCATCCCACACACACACACACCAACCATCCCACACACACACCAACCATCCCACACACACGCACACCAACCATCCCACACACACGCACACCAACCATCCCACACACACACACACCAACCGTCCCACACACACACACACACACACACACAACCATCCCACACACACACACCAACCATCCCACACACACACACACACAAACCATCCCACACACACACAACGCCAACCATCCCACACACACACAACGCCAACCATCCCACACACACACACACAAACCATCCCACACACACACAAACCATCCCACACACACACACAAACCATCCCACACACACACACAAACCATCCCACACACACACACACACCAACCATCCCACACACACACACCAACCATCCCACACACACACACACCAACCATCCCACACACACACACACCAACCATCCCACACACACACCAACCATCCCACACACACACACCAACCATCCCACACACACACCAACCGTCACACACACACACACACCAACCATCCCACACATACACACACACCAACCATCACACACATACACACACACCAGCCATCCCACACACACACACCAACCATCCCACACACACACACCAACCATCCCACGCACACACACACACCAACCATCCCACGCACACACACACACAAACCATCCCACGCACACACACACACAAACCATCCCACGCACACACACACACAAACCATCCCACACACACACACACACAAACCATCCCACAAACACACAACGCCAACCATCCCACACACACACAACGCCAACCATCCCACACACATACACACAAACCATCCCACACACACACACCAACAATCCTACACACACACAAACCATCCCACACACACACCAACCATCCCACACACACACCAACCATCCCACACACACACCAACCATCCCACACACACACACACCAACCATCCCACACAAACACACCAACCATCCCACACACACACACACACAAACACCAACCATCCCACACACACAAACAACCGTGCACACACACACACACCCCATACCACACACACACATCAACCATCACACACACACACACAACCATCCCACACACTCACATACCATCCCACACACACCAACCATGCCACACACACACACACCAACCATCCCACACACATGCACAACACCAAGCATCACACACACACACACACACCAACTATCCCCCACACACACACAAACACCAACCACACACACACACACACACACCAACCATCCCACACACACACACAACCATCCCACACACTCACATACCATCCCACACACACCAACCATGCCACACACATACACAAACAACACATACACACACACCATCACACACACACCCCATCCCACACACACACACCGACGATCCCACATACATACACACCAACCATCCCACACACATACACACACCAACAATCCCACACACACACCAACCGACACACACACACACACACCAACCATCCCACACACACACACCAACCATCCCACACACACACACACACAAACCATCCCACACACACACACAAACCATCCCACACACACACACACACCAACCATCCCACACACATACACACAAACCATCCCACACACACACAACGCCAACCATCCCACACACACACAACTCCAACCATCCCACACACACACAAACCATCCCACACACACACACTCACACAAACCATCCCACACACACACCAACCATCCCACACACACACACCAACCATCCCACACACACACACAAACCATCCCACACACACTCCAACAATCCCACACACACACAAACCATCCCACACACACACACCAACCATCCCACACACACACACCAACCATCCCACACACACACACACAAACCATCCCACACACACACACACACCAACCATCCCACACACACACCAACCATCCCACACACACACCAACCATCCCACACACTCACACCAACCATCCCACACACACACACACACCAACCATCCCACACACACACACACCAACCATCCCACACACACACACCAACCATCCCACACACACACACACACACACACTCACAAACACCAACCATCCCACACACACAAAGAACCGTCCCACACACACACACCGCATACCACACACACACAACATCAACCATCACACACACACACACCAACGATCCCACACACACACACCAACCATCCCACACACACACACACCAACCATCCCACACACACCCACGAACCATCCCACACACACACACCCACGAACCATCCCACACACACACACCAGCCATCCCACACACACACACCAACCGTCCCACACACACACACCAACCATCCCACACACACATACCAACCATCCCACACACACACACCAACCATCCCACACACACACACCAACCATCCCACACACACACACACACATACACAAACACCAACCATCCCACACACACAAACAACCGTCCCACACACACACACACACACCCCATACCACACACACACATCAACCATCTCACACACACACACACAAACACCAACGATACCACACACACACACACACACCAACCATCCCACACACACACCAACCATCCCACACACACACCAACCATCCCACACACACACACACCAACCATCCCACACACACACACCAACCATCCCACACACACACACACACCAACCATCCCACACAGACACACACCAACCATCCCACACACACACACCAACCATCACACACACACACACACACACACACCATCCCACACACACACCAACAATCCCACACACACACACACAACAGCAACCAACCCACACACACACACCAACCATCCGCACACACACACCAACCATCCGCACACACACACCAACCATCCGCACACACCAACCATCCCACACACCAACCATCCCACACACACCAACCATCCCACACACACACACACCAACCATCCCACACACACACACACACACAGCAACCATCCCACACAGACACACACCAACCATCCGACACAGACACACATCAACCATCACACACACACACACACCAACCACCCACACACACAAACCATCCCACACACACACCAACCATCCCACACACACACACACAACAGCAACCAAACCACACACACACCAACCATCCGCACACACAAACCATCCCACACACCAACCATCCCACACACACACACCAAACATCCCACACACACACCAACCATACCACACACACACACACACCAACCATCCCACACACAGACACACACACCAACCATCCCACACACAGACACACACCAACCATCCCACACACACACACACACACCAACCATCCCACACACACACCACCAACCATCCCACACACACACCACCAACCATCCCACACACACACCACCAACCATCCCACACACACACCACCAACCATCCCACACACACATACCAACCACACAACACCAACCACACCATACCAACCACACAACACCAACCACACAACACCAATCACACACACACACACACACACCAACCATCCCATACACACACACCAACCATCCCACACACACACACACCAACCATCCCCGCCACACACACACCACACCAACCATCCCACACACACACACACACATACACCAACCATCCCACACACACACACACATACACCAACCATTCCACACACAGACACACACACAACCAACCATTCCACACACACGCACACACACAACCAACCATCCCACACACACGCACCAACCATCCCACACACATACACACACCAACCATCCTACACACATACACACACCAACAATCCCACACACACACACCAACCATCCCACACACATACACCAACCATCCCACACACACCAACCATCCCACACACACACACACACCAACCATCCCACACACACACACACCAACCATCCCACACACACACACCACCAACCATCCCACACACACACACACACCAACCATCCCACACACAGACACACACCAACCATCCCACACACACACACACACACACACACACACCAACCATCCCACACACACACACATACACCAACCATACTCCCCACACACACACACACACACACAACCAACCATCCCACACACACGCACACACACAACCAACCATCCCACACACACAACCAACCATCCCACACACACTCACACACACCAACCATCCCACACACACACACCAACCATCCCACACACACACACACACACCATCCCACACACACACACACACACACCAACCATCCCACACACACACACACCAACAATCCCACACACATACACACACCAACCATCCCACACACACACACCAACCATCCCACACATACACACCAACCATCCCACACATACACACACACCAACCATCCCACATACACACACCAACCATCCCACACACACACACCAACCATCCCACACACACACACACACACACACACACACAAACCATCCCACACACACAGACACACAAACCATCCCACACACACACACACACCAACCATCCCACACACACACACACCAATAATCCCACACACACACACCAACCATCCCACACACACGCACACACCAACAATCCCACACACACGCACACACCAACAATCCCACACACACACACAACACCAACCATCCCACACAAACAACACCAACCATCCCACACACACAACACCAACCATCCCACACACACCACCCCCCCACCACACGCACACCAACCCACACACACACACAAACCAACCCACACACACACACAAACCATCCCACACACACACAAACCATCCCACACACACACACACGCACACCAACCATCCCACACACACAACCATCACACACACACACAACCCCAACCATCCCACACACACACACAACCATCACACACACACCCATCACACACACATACAACCTCAACCATCACACACACACACACAACCATCACACACGCACACACCATCCCCCCACACACACACCACCCCACACACACACACACCACCCCACACACACACACCATCCCACATGCACACCATCCCACACGCACACCATCCCACACGCACACCATCCCACACGCACACCATCCCACACGCACACCATCCCACACACACACACCAACCATCACACACACACACCAACCATCCCACACACACACACCAACCATCCCACACACACACACCAACCATCCCACACACACACAAACCATCACAAACTCACACAAACCATCCGCACACACCACCAACCATCGCACACAACACCAACCATCACACACACACACCAACCATCCCACACACACGCACCAACCATCCCACACACACCAACAATCCCACACACACACACAACACAAACCATCCCACACACACACACACACCAACCATCCCACACACACACACACCAACAATCCCACACACACACACCAACCATCACACACACACACCAACCATCCCACACACACGCACCAACCATCCCACACACACCAACAATCCCACACACACACACACACACAAACCATCCCACACACACAGACACACAAACCATCCCACACACACACACACACCAACCATCCCACACACACACACACCAATAATCCCACACACACACACCAACCATCCCACACACACGCACACACCAACAATCCCACACACACACACAACACCAACCATCCCACACAAACAACACCAACCATCCCACACACACAACACCAACCATCCCACACACACCACCCCCCCACCACACACACACCAACCCACACACACACACAAACCAACCCACACACACACACAAACCATCCCACACACACACAAACCAACCCACACACACACACAAACCATCCCACACACACACAAACCATCCCACACACACACACACGCACACCAACCATCCCACACACACAACCATCACACACACACAACCCCAACCATCCCACACACACACACAACCATCACACACACACCCATCACACACACATAAAACCTCAACCATCACACACAGACACACACAACCATCACACACGCACACACCATCCCCCCACACACACACCACCCCACACACACACACACCACCCCACACACACACACCATCCCACATGCACACCATCCCACACGCACACCATCCCACACGCACACCATCCCACACACACACACCAACCATCACACACACACACCAACCATCCCACACACACACACCAACCATCCCACACACACACACCAACCATCCCACACACACACAAACCATCACAAACTCACACAAACCATCCGCACACAACACCAACCATCGCACACAACACCAACCATCACACACACACACCAACCATCCCACACACACGCACCAACCATCCCACACACACGCACCACCACACACACACCACCACACACACACACACACACACCAACCACCCACAGACATAAACCATCCCACACACACACCAACCATCACACACACACACGCACAAACACACACCAACCATCCCCCCACACACACACACACCAACCATCCCACACACACACACACACACACCAACCATCCCACACACACACACCAACCATCCCACACACACACACACACCATCACACACACACACACACCAACCATCCCACACACACACACCAACCATCCCACACACACACACACACAAAAACAATCCCAGACACACACACCAACCATCCAACACACCAACAATCCCACACACACACACCAACAATCCCACACACACACGCCAACCATCCCACACACACACACAACAACCATCCCACACACACACACCAACCATCCGCACACAACACCATCACACAAACACACCAACCATCCCACACACACACCAACCATCCCCCCCACACACACCAACCATCCCACACACACACACCAACCATCACAAACACACACAAACCATCCGCACACAACACCAACCATCACACACACACACCAACCATCCCACACACACACCAACCATCCCACACACACACCAACCATCCCACACACACCAACCATCCCACACACACCAACCATCACACACACACACACCAACAATCCCACACACACACACACACACACACAAACAACCATCACACACACACACACACACAACAGCAACCATCCCACAAACACACACATCAACCATCCGAACACAGCACCAACCATCCCCCCACACACACACACACCAACCATCCCACACACACAAACCATCCGCACACACACCAACCATCCGCACACACACCAACCATCACCCCCCCCACACACACACCAACCATCCCCCCACACACACACACCAACCATCCCACACACACAAACCATCCGCACACAACACCAAACATCCGCACACACCAACCATCCCACACACACACACCAACCATCCCACACACACACACACCAACCATCCCACACACACACAAACCATCCCACACACACACAAACCATCCCACACACAAACAACAACCATCCCACACACACACAAACCATGCCACACACAAACAACAACCATCCCCCCCACACACACACCAATCATCCCATACACACACCAACCATCCCACACACACACACACACCCCAACACACAAACAACAACCATCCCACACACACACAAACCATGCCACACACAAACAACAACCATCCCCCCCACACACACACCAATCATCCCATACACACACCAACCATCCCACACACACACACACACCCGAACCTTCCCCCACACAACACCAACCATCGCACACAACACCAACCATCCGCACACACCATCCATCCCACACACACACACACACACCAACCATCCCACACACACACACACCAACCATCCCACACACAAACAACAACCATCCCCCCCACACACACACCAACCATCCCACACACACACACCAACCATCCCACACACACACACACACCAACCATCCCACACACACACACACCCCAACCTTCCCCCACACACACTCACCAACCATCCCACACACACACCAACCATCCCACACACACACACATAACAGCAACCAACCCACACCCACACACCAACCATCCCACACACCAACCATCCCACACACCAACCATCCCACACACACACACCAACCATCCCACACACACACCAACCATCCCACACACACACCAACCATCCCACACACAGACACACACCAACCATCCCACACACAGACACACACCAACCATCCCACACAGACACACACCAACCATCACACACACACACACACCAACCATCACACACACACACACCAACCATCCCACACACACACACACACCAACCATCCCACACACACACACCAACCATCCCACACACACACACACCAACCATCCCACACAGACACCAACCATCCCCCACACACACTCACCAACCATCCCACACACACACACACACAACAGCAACCAACCCACACACACACACCAACCATCCCACACACCAACCATCCCACACACAACAGCAACCAACCCACACACACACACCAACCATCCGCACACACACACCAACCATCCGCACACACCAACCATCCCACACACACACCAACCATCTCACACACACACACACACCAACCATCCCACACACAGACACACAGCAACCATCCCACACAGACACACACCAACCATCCGACACAGACACACATCAACCATCACACACACACACACCAACCACCCACACACACAAACCATCCCACACACACACCAACCATCCCACACACACACACACACAACAGCAACCAAACCACACACACACACCAACCATCCGCACACACCAACCATCCCACACACCAACCATCCCACACACCAACCATCCCACACACACACACCACCAAACATCCCACACACACACACCAACCATCCCACACACAGACACACACACCAACCATCCCACACACAGACACACACCAACCATCCCACACACACACCAACCATCCCACACACACACCACCAACCATCCCACACACACATACCAACCACACAACACCAACCACACAACACCAACCACACAACACCAACCATCACACACACACACACCATCCATCCCACACACACACACACACACCATCCATCCCACACACACACACCAACCATCCCACACACACACACACACCAACCATCCCACACACACACACACACCAACCATCCCACACACACACACCAACCATCCCACACACACACACCAACCATCCCACACACACACACACCAACCATCCCACACACACACCAACCATCCCCCACACACACTCACCAACCATCCCACACACACACACACACAACAGCAACCAACCCACACACACACACCAACCATCCCACACACCAACCATCCCACACACAACAGCAACCAACCCACACACAACAGCAACCAACCCACACACACACACCAACCATCCGCACACACACACCAACCATCCGCACACACCAACCATCCCACACACACACCAACCATCTCACACACACACACACACCAACCATCCCACACACAGACACACAGCAACCATCCCACACAGACACACACCAACCATCCGACACAGACACACATCAACCATCACACACACACACACCAACCACCCACACACACAAACCATCCCACACACACACCAACCATCCCACACACACACACACACAACAGCAACCAAACCACACACACACACCAACCATCCGCACACACCAACCATCCCACACACCAACCATCCCACACACACACACCACCAAACATCCCACACACACACACCAACCATCCCACACACAGACACACACACCAACCATCCCACACACAGACACACACCAACCATCCCACACACAGACACACACCAACCATCCCACACACACACCAACCATCCCACACACACACCACCAACCATCCCACACACACATACCAACCACACAACACCAACCACACAACACCAACCACACAACACCAACCATCACACACACACACACCATCCATCCCACACACACACACACACACCATCCATCCCACACACACACACCAACCATCCCACACACACACACACACCAACCATCCCCGCCACACACACACACCACACCAACCATCCCACACACACACACACACAAACCATCCCACACACACACACATCCACCAACCATACTCCCCACACACAACCAACCATTCTACACACACGCACACACACAACCAACCATCCCACACACACGCACGCACACAACCAACCATCCCACACACACGCACCAACCATCCCACACACACACACCAACCATCCCACACACACACACCAACCATCCCACACACATACACACACCAACAATCCCACACACATACATACACCAACCATCCCACACACACACACACACACACACACCAACCATCCCACACACCCACACACACACCAACAATCCCACACACACACACACACCAACCATCCCACACACACACACCACCAACCATCCCACACACACACACCATCAACCATCCCACACACACACACCACCAACCATCCCACACACACACACCACCAACCATCCCACACACACACACCCACCAACCATCCCACACACACACACACACCAATCATCCCACACACAGACACCAACCATCCCACACACAGACACCAACCATCCCACACACACACACCAACCATCCCCGCCACACACACACACACCAACCATCCCACACACACACACACACCAACCATCCCACACACACACACACACCCAACCATACTCCCCACACAACCAACCATCCCACACACACAACCAACCATCCCACACACACGCACAACCATCCCACACACACGCACACACACCAACCATCCCACACACACACACCAACCATCCCACACACACACACACACCAACCATCCCACACACACACACACCAACCATCCCACACACACACACACCAACCATCCCACACACACACACACACCAACAATCCCACACACACACACAACACCAACCATCCCACACAAACAACACCAACCATCCCACACACACAACACCAATCATCCCACACACACCAACCCCCCCACCACACACACACCAACCCACACACACACAAACCAACCCACACACACACAAACGATTCCACACACACACACGCACACCAACCATCCCACACACACACCCATCACACACACATACAACCCCAACCATCACGCACACACGCACACAACCATCACACACGCACACACCATCCCCCCACACACACACCACCCCACACACACACACCATCCCACATGCACACCATCCCACACGCACACCATCCCACACGCACACCATCCCACACGCACACCATCCCACACGCACACCATCCCACACACACAAACCATCCCACACACACAAACCATCCCACACACACACACACGCACAACACCAACCATCCCACACACGCACACACCACCCCACACACACACACCATCCCACACACACACACACCATCCCACACACACACACCATCCCACACACACACACACCATCCCACACACACACACACACCATCCCACACACACACACACCATCCCACACACACACACCATCCCACACACGCACACCATCCCACACACGCACACCATCTCACACGCACACCATCCCACACGCACACCATCCCACACACACAAACCATCCCACAAACACACACACACACACACACAACCCCAACCATCCCACACACACACAAACCATCCCCCCCACACACACACGCACAGCACCAACCATCCCACACACACACAACCAACCATCCCACACACACACAACCAACCATCCCACACACACGCACACACACAACCAACCATCCCACACACACGCACACACACCAACCATCCCACTCACACGCACACACACCAACCATCCCACACACACACACCAACCATCCCACACACACACACCAACCATCCCACACACACATACACACCAACAATTCCACACACACACACCAACCATCCCACACACACACACACACCAACAATCCCACACACATACACACACCAACCATCCCACACACACACACCAACCATCCCACACACACACACCAACCATCCCACACACACACACCAACCATCCCACACACACACACCAACCATCCCACACACACACACACCAACCATCCCACACACACACACCCCAACCATCCCACACACACACACCCCAACCATCCCACACACACACACACACCAACAATCCCACACATACACCACCAACCATCCCACACACACACACCACCAACCATCCCACACACACACACCACCAACCATCCCACACACACACAACACCAACCATCCCACACACACACACACACCAATCATCCCACACACACACACACACCAACCATCCCACACACAGACACCAACCATCCCACACACACACACCAACCATCCCCGCCACACACACACACAACACGAACCATCCCACACACACACACACACCAACCATCCCACACACACACACACATACGCCAACCATACTCCCCACACACACACACACACACACACAACCAACCATCCCACACACACAACCAACCATCCCACACACACAACCAACCATCCCACACACATACACACACCAACAATCCCACACACATACACACACCAACAATCCCACACACATACACACACCAACAATCCCACACACACACACCAACCATCCCACACACACACACACACACCAACCATCCCACACACACACACACACACCAACCATCCCCGCCACACACACACACCACACCAACCATCCCACACACACACACACACAAACCATCCCACACACACACATACACCAACCATACTCCCCACACACAACCAACCATTCTACACACACGCACACACACAACCAACCATCCCACACACACGCACGCACACAACCAACCATCCCACACACACGCACCAACCATCCCACACACACACACCAACCATCCCACACACACACACCAACCATCCCACACACATACACACACCAACAATCCCACACACATACATACACCAACCATCCCACACACACACACACACACCAACCATCCCACACACACACCAACAATCCCACACACACACACACACCAACCATCCCACACACACACACACACACACCAACCATCCCACACACACACACCATCAACCATCCCACACACACACACACACACACACCAACCATCCCACACACACACACACACACACACCACCAACCATCCCACACACACACACCACCAACCATCCCACACACACACACCCACCAACCATCCCACACACACACACACACCAATCATCCCACACACAGACACCAATCATCCCACACACAGACACCAACCATCCCACACACACACACCAACCATCCCCGCCACACACACACACACCAACCATCCCACACACACACACACACCAACCATCCCACACACACACACACACATACACCAACCATACTCCCCACACACACACACACCCAACCATCCCACACACACAACCAACCATCCCACACACACAACCAACCATCCCACACACACGCACACACACCAACCATCCCACACACACACACCAACCATCCCACACACACACACACCAACCATCCCACACACACACACACCAACCATCCCACACACACACACACCAACAATCCCACACACATACACACACCAACAATCCCACACACATACACACACCAACAATCCCACACACATACACACACCAACCATCCCACACACACACACCAACCATCCCACACACACACACCAACCATCCCACACACACACACCAACCATCCCACACACACACACCAACCATCCCACACACACACACCAACCATCCCACACACACAAACCAACAATCCCACACACACACACAACACCAACCATCCCACACAAACAACACCAACCATCCCACACACACAACACCAACCATCCCACACACACAACACCAACCATCCCACACACACCAACCCCCCCACCACACACACACCAACCCACACACACACAAACCAACCCACACACACACAAACCATCCCACACACACACACGCACACCAACCATCCCACACACACAACCATCACACACACACCCATCACACACACATACAACCCCAACCATCACGCACACACGCACACAACCATCACACACGCACACACCATCCCCCCACACACACACCACCCCACACACACACACCATCCCACATGCACACCATCCCACACGCACACCATCCCACACGCACACCATCCCACACGCACACCATCCCACACGCACACCATCCCACACACACAAACCATCCCACACACACACACGCACAACACCAACCATCCCACACACGCACACACCACCCCACACACACACACCATCCCACACACACACACACCATCCCACACACACACACCATCCCACACACACACACACCATCCCACACACACACACACCATCCCACACACACACACACCATCCCACACACACACACCATCCCACACACGCACACCATCCCACACACGCACACCATCTCACACACGCACACCATCTCACACGCACACCATCCCACACGCACACCATCCCACACACACAAACCATCCCACAAACACACACACACACACACACACACAACCCCAACCATCCCACACACACACAAACCATCCCCCCCACACACACACGCACAGCACCAACCATCCCACACACACACAACCAACCATCCCACACACACACAACCAACCATCCCACACACACGCACACACACAACCAACCATCCCACACACACGCACACACACCAACCATCCCACTCACACGCACACACACCAACCATCCCACACACACACACCAACCATCCCACACACACACACCAACCATCCCACACACACACACCAACCATCCCACACACACATACACACCAACAATTCCACACACACACACCAACCATCCCACACACACACACCAACAATCCCACACACATACACACACCAACCATCCCACACACACACACCAACCATCCCACACACACACACCAACCATCCCACACACACACACCAACCATCCCACACACACACACCAACCATCCCACACACACACACACCAACCATCCCACACACACACACCCCAACCATCCCACACACACACACACACCAACAATCCCACACGCACACACCAACAATCCCACACACATACACCACCAACCATCCCACACACACACACCACCAACCATCCCACACACACACAACACCAACCATCCCACACACACACACACACCAATCATCCCACACACACACACACACCAACCATCCCACACACAGACACCAACCATCCCACACACACACACCAACCATCCCCGCCACACACACACACAACACGAACCATCCCACACACACACACACACCAACCATCCCACACACACACACACATACGCCAACCATACTCCCCACACACACACACACACACACAACCAACCATCCCACACACACAACCAACCATCCCACACACACAACCAACCATCCCACACACATACACACACCAACAATCCCACACACATACACACACCAACAATCCCACACACATACACACACCAACAATCCCACACACACACACCAACCATCCCACACACACACACACACACCAACCATCCCACACACACACACACACCAACCATCCCCGCCACACACACACACCACACCAACCATCCCACACACACACACACACAAACCATCCCACACACACACACATACACCAACCATACTCCCCACACACAACCAACCATTCTACACACACGCACACACACAACCAACCATCCCACACACACGCACGCACACAACCAACCATCCCACACACACGCACCAACCATCCCACACACACACACCAACCATCCCACACACACACACCAACCATCCCACACACATACACACACCAACAATCCCACACACATACATACACCAACCATCCCACACACACACACACACACCAACCATCCCACACACACACCAACAATCCCACACACACACACACACACACACACCAACCATCCCACACACACACACACACACACACCAACCATCCCACACACACACACCATCAACCATCCCACACACACACACACACACACACCAACCATCCCACACACACACACACACACACCACCAACCATCCCACACACACACACCACCAACCATCCCACACACACACACACACCAACCATCCCACACACACACACACACCAACCATCCCACACACACACACACACCAATCATCCCACACACAGACACCAATCATCCCACACACAGACACCAACCATCCCACACACACACACCAACCATCCCCGCCACACACACACACACCAACCATCCCACACACACACACACACCAACCATCCCACACACACACACACACATACACCAACCATACTCCCCACACACACACACACCCAACCATCCCACACACACAACCAACCATCCCACACACACAACCAACCATCCCACACACACGCACACACACCAACCATCCCACACACACACACCAACCATCCCACACACACACACACCAACCATCCCACACACACACACACCAACCATCCCACACACACACACACCAACAATCCCACACACATACACACACCAACAATCCCACACACATACACACACCAACAATCCCACACACATACACACACCAACCATCCCACACACACACACCAACCATCCCACACACACACACCAACCATCCCACACACACACACCAACCATCCCACACACACACACCAACCATCCCACACACACACACCAACCATCCCACACACACAAACCAACAATCCCACACACACACACAACACCAACCATCCCACACAAACAACACCAACCATCCCACACACACAACACCAACCATCCCACACACACAACACCAACCATCCCACACACACCAACCCCCCCACCACACACACACCAACCCACACACACACAAACCAACCCACACACACAAACCATCCCACACACACACACGCACACCAACCATCCCACACACACAACCATCACACACACACCCATCACACACACATACAACCCCAACCATCACGCACACACGCACACAACCATCACACACGCACACACCATCCCCCCACACACACACCACCCCACACACACACACCACCCCCCACACACACACCATCCCACACACACACACACCATCCCACATGCACACCATCCCACACGCACACCATCCCACACGCACACCATCCCACACGCACACCATCCCACACGCACACCATCCCACACGCACACCATCCCACACACACAAACCATCCCACACACACAAACCATCCCACACACACACACACGCACAACACCAACCATCCCACACACGCACACACCACCCCACACACACACACCATCCCACACACACACACACACCATCCCACACACACACACCATCCCACACACACACACACCATCCCACACACACACACCATCCCACACGCACACCATCCCACACACACAAACCATCCCACAAACACACACACACACACACAACCCCAACCATCCCACACACACACAAACCATCCCCCCCACACACACACGCACAGCACCAACCATCCCACACACACACAACCAACCATCCCACACACACGCACACACACAACCAACCATCCCACACACACGCACACACACAACCAACCATCCCACACACACGCACACACACCAACCATCCCACACACACACACCAACCATCCCACACACACACACCAACCATCCCACACACACACACCAACCATCCCACACACACACACACACCAACAATCCCACACACACACACACACCAACCATCCCACACACACACACCAACCATCCCACACACACACACCAACCATCCCACACACACACACCAACCATCCCACACACACACACCAACCATCCCACACACACACACACCAACCATCCCACACACACACACACCAACCATCCCACATGCACACACCAACAATCCCACACGCACACACCAACAATCCCACACACATACACCACCAACCATCCCACACACACACACCACCAACCATCCCACACACACACACCACCAACCATCCCACACACACACACACACCAATCATCCCACACACACACACACACCAACCATCCCACACACAGACACCAACCATCCCACACACACACACCAACCATCCCCGCCACACACACACACAACACGAACCATCCCACACACACACACACACCAACCATCCCACACACACACACACATACGCCAACCATACTCCCCACACACACACACACACACAACCAACCATCCCACACACACAACCAACCATCCCACACACACAACCAACCATCCCACACACATACACACACCAACAATCCCACACACATACACACACCAACAATCCCACACACATACACACACCAACAATCCCACACACATACACACACCAACAATCCCACACACATACACACACCAACAATCCCACACACATACACACACCAACAATCCCACACACATACACACACCAACCATCCCACACACATACACACACCAACCATCCCACACACACACACACACCAACCATCCCACACACACAACACCAACCATCCCACACACACACACACGCACACCAACCATTCCACACACACAACCATCACACACACACACAACCCCAACCATCCCACACACACACACAACCATCACACACACACCCATCACACACACATACAACCCCAACCATCACACACACACACACAACCATCACACACGCACACACCATCCCCCCACACACACCACCCCACACACACACACCCATCACACACACATACAACCCCAACCATCACACACACACACACACACACACCATCCCACACACACAAACCATCCCACACACACACCAACCATCCCACACACACACACACAAACCATCCCACACACACACACACAAACCATCCCACAAACACACACACACACACAACCCCAACCATCCCACACACACACAAACCATCCCCCCCACACACACACGCACAGCACCAACCATCCCACACACACACACACCAACCATCCCACACACACACACAACACCAACCATCCCACACACACACACACCAACCATCCCACACACACACACACACACACACCATCCCACCCACACACACACCATCCCACCCACACACACACACCATCCCACACACACCAACCATCCCACACACACACACACACACACACACACCATTCCACACACATCAACCATCCCACACACACACACACAACCATCACACACACACCCATCACACATACACATACAACCCCAACCATCACACACACACAACCATCACACACACACACACAACCCTAACCATCCCACACACACACACAACCAGCACACACACCCATCACACACACACATACAACCCCAACCATCACACACACACACACACCATCCCCCACACACACACACACACACACACCATCCCACACACACACACACACACACCATCCCACACACACACATCAACCATCCCACACACACACATCAACCATCCCACACACATCAACCATCCCACACACACACACGCACGCACAACACCAACCATCCCACACACACACACCAACCATCCCACAAACACACACACACACACCAACCATCCCACACACACAACCATCCCACACACACAACCATCAAACACACACACACAACCCCAACCATCCCACATACACACAACCATCACACACACACACACATCCCCCACACACACAAACCGTCCCCCACACACGCACAGCACCAACCATCCCACACACACACACAACACCAACCATCCCACACACACACACAACACCAACCATCCCACACACACATCACACACACACGCCATCCCCCCAGCCACACACACACCATCCCACCCACACACACACCATCCCACACACACACACACCATCCCACACACACCAACCATCCCCCCCCCACACACACACACACCATTCCACACACATCAACCATCCCACACACACACACACACACTATCCCACACACACATACACACACACCAACCATCCCACACACACATACACACACACCAACCATCCCACACACATCAACCATCCCACACACACACACATCAACCATCTCCCACACACACACACATAAACCATCCCCCCCACACACACACACAAACCATCCCACACACACACACACCATCCCACACACACACACACCATCCCACACACACACACACACACACACACCAACCATCCCACACACACACACAATCAACCATCTCCCATACACACACACACAAACCATCCCCCCCACACACACACACAAACCATCCCACACACACACATACACACACCAACCATCCCACACACACATACACACACCAACCATCCCACACACACATACACACAAACACCAACCATCCCACACACACATACACACAAACACCAACCATCCCACACACACCAACCATCCCAAACACACACACACAAGCATCCCACACACACACACACAAGCATCCCACACACACACACAAGCATCCCACACACACACACACACACACTCATCCCGGCCAGGACCTACTCCGTTAAAGGTAGGGCGTTGGGGAGAGTTATCGAACAAAGAGATCCAGGAGTACAGGTTCATAGCTGCTTGAAAGTGGAGTCACAGGTGGATAGGATGGTGAAGAAGGCATTCGGCATGCTTGGTTTCATTGGTCAGAACATTGAATACAGGAGTTGGGATGTCTTGTTGAAGTTGTAGAAGACATTAGTAAGGCCACACTTGGAATACTCTGTACAGTTCTGGTCACCCTATTATAGAAAGGATATTATTAAACTAGAACGAGTGCAGAAAAGATTTACTAGGATGCTACCGGGACTTGATGGTTTGACTTATAGGGAGAGGTTGGATAGACTGAGACTTTTTTCCCTGGAGAGTAGGAGGTTTAGGGGTGATCTTATAGAAGTCTATAAAATAATGAGGGGCATAGATAAGGTAGATCGTCAAAATCTTTTCCCAAAGGTAGGGGAGTCTATAACGAGGGGACATAGATTTAAGGTGAGAGGGGAGAGATACAAAAGGGTCCAGAGGGGCAATTTTTTCACTCAAAGAGTGGTGAGTGTCTGGAACGAGCTGCCAGAGGCAGTAGTAGAGGCGGGTACAATTTTGTCTTTTAAAAAGCATTTGGACAGTTACATGGGTAAGATGGGTATAGAGGGATATGGGCCAAGTGCAGGCAATTGGGACTAGCTTAGTGGTATAAACTGGGCGACATGGACATGTTGGGCCGAAGGGCCTGTATCCATGTTGTAAACTTCTATGATTCTATTCTATGATTCTATAAACACCAACCATCCCACACACACACACACCAACCATCCCACACACACACACACACACACCATCCCCCCCACACACACACACCATCCCACACACACACACACAATCCCCCCCCCACACACTCACACCATCCCACACACACACAATCCCACACACACGCTCACCATCCCACACACACACACCATCACCCCCCCCACACACACCAACCATCCCACACACACACACAAACCATCCTACACACACACACAAACCATCCCACACACACACCAACAATCCCACACACACACACCATCCCCCCACCACACACACAAACCATCCCACACACACACACAAACCATCCCACACACACACACAAACCATCCCACAAACACACACGCACAACACCAACCATCCCACACACACACACACACCAACCATCCCACACACACACACACACCAACCATCACACACACACAACCATCACACACACACAACCATCACACACACACACACAACCATCACACACGCACAAACAATCCCCCACGCACACACCATCCCCCACGCACACACCATCCCCCACGCACACACCATCCCCCACGCACACACCATCCCACACACACACACACCATCCCACACACACACACACACCATCCCACACACACACACACACCATCCCACACACACACACACACCATCCCACACACACACATACACCATCCCACACACACACCATCCCACACACACACACACACCATCCCACACACACACCATCCCACACACACACCATCCCACACACACACCATCCCACACACACAGCATCCCACACACACAGCATCCCACACACACAGCATCCCACACACACACACCATCCCACACACACACACCATCCCACACACACACACACCATCCCCCACACACACACACCATCCCCCACACACACACAACATCCCACACACACACCATCCCACACACACACAACATCCCACACACACACCATCCCACACACACACCATCTCACACACACACACACACCATCTCACACACACACACCATCCCACACACACACACACAACCATCCCACACACACAAGCATCCCACACACACACCATCCCACACACACCAACCATCCCACACACACACACATCAACCATCCCACACACACAAACCATCCCACACACACACACACGCACAACACCAACCATCCCACACACACACCAACCATCCCACATACACACAAACCATCCTCCCACCCACACACACACCATCCCCCCACCCACACACACACCATCCCCCCACCCACACACACACCATCCCCCCACCCACACACACACCATTCCACCCACACACACATCACCCCCCCCCACACACACCAACCATCCCACACACACACACAAACCATCCCACACACACACACAAACCATCCCACACACACACACAAACCATCCCACACACACACACAAACCATCCCACACACACACCAACAATCCCACACACACACACACACACCAACCATCCCACACACACACACACCAACAATCCCACACACATACACACACCAACAATCCCACACACATACACACACCAACAATCCCACACACATACACACACCAACAATCCCACACACATACACACACCAACAATCCCACACACACACACACACCAACCATCCCACACACACACACACCAACAATCCCACACACACACACACACCAACCATCCCACACACACACACACCAACCATCCCACACACACACACACCAACCATCCCACACACACACACCAACCATCCCACACACACACTAACCATCCCACACACACACACACCAACAATCCCACACACATACACACACCAACAATCCCACACACATACACACACCAACAATCCCACACACATACACACACCAATAATCCCACACACATACACACACCAACAATCCCACACACATACACACACCAACCATCCCACACACACACACACCAACCATCCCACACACACACACACCAACCATCCCACACACACACACCAACCATCCCACACACACACAAACCATCCCACACACACACACCAACCATCCCACACACACACACACACCAACCATCCCACACACAAACACCAACCATCCCACACACACACACACCAACCATTCCACACACACACACACCAACCATCCCACACACACACACACCAACCATCCCACACACACACACACCAACCATCCCACACACACACACACCAACCATCCCACACACACCAACTATCCCACACACACACCAACCATCCCAAACACACACACACACCAACAATCACACACACACACCAACCATCACACACACACAACACCAACCATCACACACACCATCCCCCCCACCACACACACCAACCATCCCACACACACACACCAACCATCACACACACACACACACCAACCATCCCACACACACCACCCCCCCCACCACACACACAAACCATCCCACACACACACACAAACCATCCCACACACACACACAAACCATCCCACAAACACACACGCACAACACCAACCATCCCACACACACACACACACCAACCATCCCACACACACAACCATCACACACACACAACCATCACACACACACAACCATCACACACACACACAACCATCACACACACACACACAACCATCACACACACACAAACCATCCCCCACGCACACACCATCCCCCACGCACACACCATCCCCCACGCACACACCATCCCCCACGCACACACCATCCCCCACGCACACACCATCCCACACACACACACACACCATCCCACACACACACACACACCATCCCACACACACACACACCATCCCACACACACACCATCCCACACACACACACACACCATCCCACACACACCATCCCACACACACACCATCCCACACACACACCATCCCACACACACACCATCCCACACACACACACACACACACCATCCCACACACACACACACCATCCCCCACACACACACAACATCCCACACACACACACCATCCCACACACACACCATCTCACACACACACACACACACCATCCCACACACACACACACACCATCCCACACACACACACACACCATCCCACACACACACACCATCCCACACACACCAACCATCCCACACACACACACATCAACCATCCCACACACACAAACCATCCCACACACACACACACGCACAACACCAACCATCCCACACACACACCAACCATCCCACAAACACACACACACACCAACCATCCCACATACACACAAACCATCCTCCCACCCACACACACACCATCCCCCCACCCACAAACCATCCTCCCACCCACACACACACCATCCCCCCACCCACACACACACCATCCCCCCACCCACACACACACCATTCCACCCACACACACACCATCCCACCCACACACACACCATCCCACCCACATCAACCATCCCACACACACACACATTCCCCCCCACACCCACACCATCCCACACACACCAACCATCCCACACACACATGCACACACCAACCATCCCACACACACATACACACACCAACCATCCCACACACACATACACACACCAACCATCCCACACACACATACACACACCAACCATCCCACACACACACACACCAACCATCCCACACACACACACCAACCATCCCACACACACACACACCAACCATCCCACACACACACACACCAACCATCCCACACACACACACACCAACCATCCCACACACACACACACCAACCATCCCACACACACACACACCAACCATCCCACACACACACACACCAACCATCCCACACACACACACACCAACCATCCCACACACACACACACCAACCATCCCACACACACACACCAACCATCCCACACACACACACCAACCATCCCACACACACACACACCAACCATCCCACACACACACACACCATCCCACACACACACACCATCCCACACACACAACAACCATCCCAAACACACACACACACCAACAATCCCACACACACACACCAACCATCCCACACACACATACACACACCAACCATCCCACACACACAACACCAACCATCCCACACACACCATCCCCCCCACCACACACACAAACCATCGCACACACACACACAAACCATCCCACACACACACACAAACCATCCCACAAACACACACGCACAACACCAACCATCCCACACACACACACACACCAACCATCCCACACACACAACCATCACACACACACAACCATCACACACACACACACAACCATCACACACGCACACACCATCCCCCACGCACACACCATCCCCCACGCACACACCATCCCCCACGCACACACCATCCCCCACGCACACACACACCATCCCACACACACACACACACCATCCCACACACACACACACACCATCCCACACACACACACACACCATCCCACACACACACCATCCCACACACACACCATCCCACACACACACCATCCCACACACACACCATCCCACACACACACACACACCATCCCACACCATCCCACACACACACACACACCATCCCACACACACACCATCCCACACACACACACACACCATCCCACACACACACCATCCCACACACACACCATCCCACACACACACCATCCCACACACACACACCATCACACACACACACACACACCATCCCACACACACACACACCATCCCCCACACACACACAACATCCCACACACACACACAACATCCCACACACACACACAACATCCCACACACACACACCATCCCACACACACACCATCTCACACACACACACACACCATCCCACACACACACACCATCCCACACACACACACCATCCCACACACACACCATCCCACACACACCAACCATCCCACACACACCAACCATCCCACACACACACACATCAACCATCCCACACACACAAACCATCCCACACACACACACACGCACAACACCAACCATCCCACACACACACCAACCATCCCACAAACACACACACACACCAACCATCCCACATACACACAAACCATCCTCCCACCCACACACACACCATCCCCCCACCCACAAACCATCCTCCCACCCACACACACACCATCCCCCCACCCACACACACACCATCCCCCCACCCACACACACACCATTCCACCCACACACACACCATCCCACCCACACACACACCATCCCACACACATCAACCATCCCACACACACACACATACCCCCCCACACCCACACCATCCCACACACACCAACCATCCCACACACACATGCACACACCAACCATCCCACACACACATACACACACCAACCATCCCACACACACATACACACACCAACCATCCCACACACACACACACACCAACCATCCCACACACACATACACACAAACACCAACCATCCCACACACACACACACACACACAAACACCAACCATCCCACACACACACACACACACACACACAAACACCAACCATCCCACACACACCAACCATCCCACACATACATACACACAAACACCAACCATCCCACACACACAAACACCAACCATCCCACACACACACACACAAACACCAACCATCCCACACACACACACACACAAACACCAACCATCCCACACACACACACACAAACACCAACCATCCCACACACACCAACCATCCCACACACACACACACAAACCATCCCACACACACACAAGCATCCCACACACACACAAGCATCCCACACACACACAAGCATCCCACACACACACAAGCATCCCACACACACACAAGCATCCCACACACACACACACAACCATCCCACACACACAAGCATCCCACACACACAACCATCCCACACACACAACCATCCCACACACACACACTCATCCCGGCCAGGACCTACTCCGATAATGGTAGGGCGTTGGGGAGAGTTATAGAACAAAGAGATCTAGGAGTACAGGTTCATAGCTGCTTGAAAGTGGAGTCACAGGTGGATAGGGTGGTGAAGAAGGCATTCGGCATGCTTGGTTTCATTGGTCAGAACATTAAATACAGGAGTTGGGATGTCTTGTTGAAGTTGTACAAGACATTAGTAAGGCCACACTTGGAATACTGTGTACAGTTCTGGTCACCCTATTATAGAAAGGATATTATTAAACTAGAACGAGTGCAGAAAAGATTTACTAGGATGCTACCGGGACTTGATGGTTTGACTTATAGGGAGAGGTTGGATAGACTGAGACTTTTTTCCCTGGAGAGTAGGAGGTTTAGGGGTGATCTTACAGAAGTCTATAAAATAATGAGGGGCATAGATAAGGTAGATCGTCAAAATCTTTTCCCAAAGGTAGGGGAGTCTATAACGAGGGGACATAGATTTAAGGTGAGAGGGGAGAGATACAAAAGGGTCCAGAGGGGCAATTTTTTCACTCAAAGGGTGGTGAGTGTCTGGAACGAGCTGCCAGAGGCAGTAGTAGAGGCGGGTACAATTTTGTCTTTTAAAAAGCATTTGGACAGTGACATGGGTAAGATGGGTATAGAGGGATATGGGCCAAGTGCAGGCAATTGGGACTAGCTTAGTGGTATAAACTGGGCGACATGGACATGTTGGGCCGAAGGGCCTGTATCCATGTTGTAAACTTCTATGATTCTATTCTATGATTCTATGAACACCAACCATCCCACACACACACACACACCAACCATCCCACACACACACACACCATCCCCCCCCCCACACACACACCATCCCACACACACACACACACCATCCACCCCCCCCCCCACACACACACACACCATCCCCCCCCACACACACACACCATCCCCCCCCACACACACACACCATCCCACACACACACACACACAATCCCCCCCCCACACACTCACACCATCCCACACACACACAATCCCACACACACGCTCACCATCCCACACACACACACACACACACACACACCATCACCCCCCCCACACACACCAACCATCCCACACACACACACCAACCATCCCACACACACACACAAACCATCCCACACACACACACCAACAATCCCACACACACACACACACCAACCATCCCACACACACACACACCAACAATCCCACACACACACACACACCAACCATCCCACACACACACACACACCAACCATCCCACACACACACACACACCAACAATCCCACACACACACACACACCAACAATCCCACACACATACACACACCAACAATCCCACACACATACACACACCAACAATCCCACACACATACACACACCAACCATCCCACACACACACACACCAACCATCCCACACACACACACACCAACCATCCCACACACACACACACACCAACCATCCCACACACACACACACCAACCATCCCACACACACACACACCAACCATCCCACACACACACACACACACCAACCATCCCACACACACACACACCAACCATCCCACACACACACACCAACCATCCCACACACACACACACCAACCATCCCACACACACACACACCAACCATCCCACACACACACACACCAACCATCCCACACACACACACACCAACCATCCCACACACACACACACCAACCATCCCACACACACACACACCAACCATCCCACACACACACACACACCAACAATCCCACACACACACACACACCAACAATCCCACACACACACACACACACCAACAATCCCACACACAGACACACACCAACCATCCCACACACACACACCAACCATCCCACACACACACACACACCAACCATCCCACACACACACACCAACCATCCCACACACACACACCAACCATCCCACACACACACACCAACCATCCCACACACACACCAACCATCCCAAACACACACACACCAACAATCCCACACACACACACCAACCATCACACACACACACAACAACCATCACACACACACACAACACCAACCATCCCACACACACCATCCCCCCCACCACACACACAAACCATCCCACACACACACAAACCATCCCACACACACACACAAACCATCCCACAAACACACACGCACAACACCAACCATCCCACACACACACACACACACCAACCATCCCACACACACAACCATCACACACACACAACCATCACACACACACATACAACCCCAACCATCACACACACACACACAACCATCACACACGCACACACCATCCCCCACGCACACACCATCCCCCACGCACACACCATCCCCCACACACACACACCATCCCACACACACACACACACCATCCCACACACACACACACACACCATCCCACACACACACACACACACCATCCCACACACACACACACACCATCCCACACACACACACACACCATCCCACACACACACACACAATCTCTCACACACACACACCATCCCACACACACACACACACACACACCATCCCACACACACACACACACCATCCCACACACACACACACACACCATCCCACACACACACCATCCCACACCAACCATCCCACACACACACACACCAACCATCCCACACACACACATCAACCATCCCACACACACACCAACCATCCCACACACACACACACCAACCATCCCACACACACACACACCAACCATCCCACACACACACACACCAACCATCCCACACACACACACACCAACCATCCCACACACACACACACCAACCATCCCACACACACACACACCAACCATCCCACACACACACACACCAACCATCCCACACACACACACACCAACCATCCCACACACACACACACCAACAATCCCACACACACACCAACCATCCCACACACACACACACCAACCATCCCACACACACACACACCATCCCACACACACACCATCCCACACACACACCATCCCACACCATCCCCCACACACACACACCATCCCCCACACACACACAACCATCCCACAGACACACACACCAACCATCCCACACACACACCAACCATCCCACACACACACCAACCATCCCACACACACACCAACCATCCCACACACACACCAACCATCCCACACACACACCAACCATCCCACACACACACCAACAATCACACACACACACACACCAACCATCACACACACACAACACCAACCATCCCACACACACAACCATCACACACACACAACCATCACACACACACATACAACCCCAACCATCACACACACACACACAACCATCACACACGCACAAACCATCCCCCACGCACACACCATCCCACACACACACACACCATCCCGCACACACACACACCATCCCACACACACACACACACACACACACCATCCCACACACACACACACACCATCCCACACACACACACACCATCCCACACACACACCATCCCACACACACACCATCCCACACACACACCATCCCACACACACATACACACACACACCATCCCACACACATCAACCATCCCACACACACACACACACACACACATTCCCCCCCCACACCCACACCATCCCACACACACCAACCATCCCACACACACATGCACACACCAACCATCCCACACACACATACACACACCAACCATCCCACACACACATACACACACCAACCATCCCACACACACATACACACACCAACCATCCCACACACACATACACACAAACACCAACCATCCCACACACACATACACACAAACACCAACCATCCCACACACACACACACAAACACCAACCATCCCACACACACACACACAAACACCAACCATCCCACACACACACACACAAACACCAACCACCCACACACACCAACCATCCCACACACACACACACAAACCATCCCACACATACACACACCAACCATCCCACACACACACACCAACCATCCCACACACACACACACCAACCATCCCACACACACACACACCAACCATCCCACACACACACACACCAACCATCCCACACACACACACACACCAACCATCCCACACACACACACACACCAACCATCCCACACACACACACACACACCATCCCACACATACACACACCAACCATCCCACACACACACACACCAACCATCCCACACACACACACACCAACCATCCCCCACACACACACACCAACCATCCCACACACACACACACCAACCATCCCACACACACACACACCAACCATCCCACACACACACACACCAACCATCCCACACACACACACACCAACCATCCCACACACACACACCAACCATCCCACACACACACACACCAACCATCCCACACACACACCAACCATCCCACACACACACCAACCATCCCAAACACACACACACACCAACAATCCCACACACACACACCAACCATCACACACACACACACACACACCAACCATCACACACACACACACACACCAACCATCACACACAAACACACACACCAACCATCCCACACACACACACACCAACCATCCCACACACACACCAACCATCCCACACACACACCAACCATCCCACACACACACCAACCATCCCACACACACACCAACCATCCCACACACACACCAACCATCACACACACACACACACTCCAACCATCACACACAAACACACACAACAACCATCCCCCACACACACCACCAACCATCCCACACACACAACCATCACACACACACAACCATCACACACACACATACAACCCCAACCATCACACACACACACACAACCATCACACACGCACAAACCATCCCCCACGCACACACCATCCCACACGCACACACCATCCCACACACACACACACACCATCCCACACACACACACACACCATCCCACACACACACACACACCATCCCACACACACACACACACCATCCCACACACACACACACACCATCCCACACACACACCAACCATCCCACACACACCAACCATCCCACACACACCAACCATTCCCACACACACACCAACCATCCCACACACACACACCAACCATCCCACACACACACACCAACCATCCCACACACACACCAACCATCCCACACACACACCAACCATCACACACACACACACACTCCAACCATCACACACAAACACACACAACAACCATCCCCCACACACAACACCAACCATCCCACACACACAACCATCACACACACACAACCATCACACACACACATACAACCCCAACCATCACACACACACACACAACCATCACACACGCACAAACCATCCCCCACGCACACACCATCCCACACGCACACACCATCCCACACGCACACACCATCCCACACACACACACACACCATCCCACACACACACACACACCATCCCACACACACACACACACCATCCCACACACACACACACCATCCCACACACACACCATCCCACACACACACACCATCCCACACACACACACACACACACCATCCCCCACACACACACCATCCCACACACACACACACACACACCATCCCCCACACACACACACCATCCCACACACACACACCATCCCACACACACACACACACCATCCCACACACACCAACCATCCCACACACACCAACCATCCCACACACACACACATCAACCATCCCACACACACAAACCATCCCCCACACACACACACGCACAACACCAACCATCCCACACATACACCAACCATCCCACAAACACACACACACACCCCAACCATCCCACGTACACACAAACCATCCTCCCACCCACACACACACCATCTCCACACCCACACACACACCATCCCCCCACCCACACACACACCATCCCACCCACACACACACCATCCCACCCACACACACACCATCCCACCCACACACACCATCCCACACACACACACACCATCCCACACACACACACACCATCCCACACACATCAACCATCCCACACACACACACACACATTCCCCCCCACACCCACACCATCCCACACACACCAACCATCCCACACACACATGCACACACCAACCATCCCACACACACATACACACACCAACCATCCCACACACACATACACACACCAACCATCCCACACACACATACACACACCAACCATCCCACACACATACACACACCAACCATCCCACACACACATACACACAAACACCAACCATCCCACACACACATACACACAAACACCAACCATCCCACACACACACACACACACAAACACCAACCATCCCACACACACCAACCATCCCACACATACATACACACAAACACCAACCATCCCACACACACAAACACCAACCATCCCACACACACACACACAAACACCAACCATCCCACACACACAAACACCAACCATCCCACACACACACACACAAACACCAACCATCCCACACACACCAACCATCCCACACACACACACACAAACCATCCCACACACACACACACAAACCATCCCACACACACACAAGCATCCCACACACACACACACAACCATCCCACACACACAAGCATCCCACACACACAACCATCCCACACACACAACCATCCCACACACACAACCATCCCACACACACAACCATCCCACACACACACACTCATCCCGGCCAGGACCTACTCCGTTAATGGTAGGGCGTTGGGGAGAGTTATAGAACAAAGAGATCTAGGAGTACAGGTTCATAGCTGCTTGAAAGTGGAGTCTCAGGTGGATAGGGTGGTGAAGAAGGCATTCGGCATGCTTGGTTTCATTGGTCAGAACATTAAATACAGGAGTTGGGATGTCTTGTTGAAGTTGTACAAGACATTAGTAAGGCCACACTTGGAATACTGTGTACAGTTCTGGTCACCCTATTATAGAAAGGATATTATTAAACTAGAACGAGTGCAGAAAAGATTTACTAGGATGCTACCGGGACTTGATGGTTTGACTTATAGGGAGAGGTTGGATAGACTGAGACTTTTTTCCCTGGAGAGTAGGAGGTTTAGGGGTGATCTTATAGAAGTCTATAAAATAATGAGGGGCATAGATAAGGTAGATCGTCAAAATCTTTTCCCAAAGGTAGGGGAGTCTATAACGAGGGGACATAGATTTAAGGTGAGAGGGGAGAGATACAAAAGGGTCCAGAGGGGCAATTTTTTCACTCAAAGGGTGGTGAGTGTCTGGAACGAGCTGCCAGAGGCAGTAGTAGAGGCGGGTACAATTTTGTCTTTTAAAAAGCATTTGGACAGTTACATGGGTAAGATGGGTATAGAGGGATATGGGCCAAGTGCAGGAAATTGGGACTAGCTTAGTGGTATAAACTGGGCGACATGGACATGTTGGGCCGAAGGGCCTGTTTCCATGTTGTAAACTTCTATGATTCTATTCTATGATTCTATAAACACCAACCATCCCACACACACACACACCAACCATCCCACACACACACACACACCATCCCCCCCCCCCACACACACACACCATCCCCCCCCCACACACACACACCATCCCCCCCCCACACACACACACCATCCCACACACACACACACACAATCCCCCCCCCCACACACACTCACCATCCCACACACACACACACCATCACCCCCCCCACACACACCAACCATCCCACACACACACACCAACCATCCCACACACACACACAAACCATCCCACACACACACACAAACCATCCCACACACACACACCAACAATCCCACACACACACACACCAACCATCCCACACACACACCAACCATCCCACACACACACCAACCATCCCACACACATACACACACCAACCATCCCACACACATACACACACCAACCATCCCACACACATACACACACCAACCATCCCACACACACACACCAACCATCCCACACACACACACACCAACAATCCCACACACACACACACCAACAATCCCACACACACACACACACCAACAATCCCACACACACACACACACCAACAATCCCACACACACACACACCAACAATCCCACACACACACACACCAACAATCCCACACACATACACACACCAACAATCCCACACACACACACACACCAACCATCCCACACACACACACACCAACCATCCCACACACACACACACCAACCATCCCACACACACACACACCAACCATGCCACACACACACACACCAACAATCCCACACACACACACACCAACAATCCCACACACACACACACCAACAATCCCACACACATACACACACCAACAATCCCACACACATACACACACCAACCATCCCACACACACACACACACACCAACCATCCCACACACACACACACCAACCATCCCACACGCACACACACCAACCATCCCACACACACACACACCAACCATCCCACACACACACCAACCATCCCACACACACACCAACAATCCCACACACACACCATCACACACACACAACACCAACCATCCCACACACACAATCCCCCCCACCACACACACAAACCATCACACACACACACACAAACCATCCCACACACACACACAAACCATCCCACAAACACACACGCACAACACCAACCATCCCACACACACACACACACCAACCATCCCACACACACAACCATCACACACACACATACAACGCCAACCATCACACACACACACACACACAACCATCACACACGCACAAACCATCCCCCACGCACACACCATCCCCCACGCACACACACCATCCCACACGCACACACACCATCGCACACACACACACACCATCCCACACACACACACAATCCCACACACACACACACACCATCCCACACACACACACACCACCCCACACACACACACCATCCCACACACACACACACACACACCATCCCACACACACACACACACACACCATCCCACACACACACACACCATCCCCCACACACACACCATCCCACACACACACACCATCCCACACACACACACCATCCCACACACACACACACCATCCCACACACACACACACACACCATCCCACACACACACACCATCCCACACACACACCATCCCACACACACCAACCATCCCACACACACACACATCAACCATCCCACACACACAAACCATCCCACACACACACACACGCACAACACCAACCATCCCACACACACACCAACCATCCCACAAACACACACACACACACCAACCATCCCACATACACACAAACCATCCTCCCACCCACACACACACCATCCCCCCACCCACACACACACCATCCCCCCACCCACACACACACCATCCCCCCACCCACACACACACCATCCCACCCACACACACACCATCCCACCCACACACACACCATCCCACCCACACACACACCATCCCACACACACACACACACATTCCCCCCCACACCCACACCATCCCACACACACCAACCATCCCACACACACATGCACACACCAACCATCCCACACACACACCAACCATCCCACACACACATACACACACCAACCATCCCACACACACACACACACAAACACCAACCATCCCACACACACACACACACAAACACCAACCATCCCACACACACCAACCATCCCACACATACATACACACAAACACCAACCATCCCACACACACAAACACCAACCATCCCACACACACACACACACAAACACCAACCATCCCACACACACACACACACACACACAAACACCAACCATCCCACACACACCAACCATCCCACACACACACACACAAACCATCCCACACACACACAAGCATCCCACACACACACAACCATCCCACACACACACAACCATCCCACACACAAGCATCCCACACACACAACCATCCCACACACACAACCATCCCACACACACAACCATCCCACACACACAACCATCCCACACACACAACCATCCCACACACACACACTCATCCCTGCCAGGACCTACTCCGTTAATGGTAGGGCGTTGGGGAGAGTTATAGAACAAAGAGATCTAGGAGTACAGGTTCATAGCTGCTTGAAAGTGGAGTCACAGGTGGATAGGGTGGTGAAGAAGGCATTCGGCATGCTTGGTTTCATTGGTCAGAACATTAAATACAGGAGTTGGGATGTCTTGTTGAAGTTGTACAAGACATTAGTAAGGCCACACTTGGAATACTGTGTACAGTTCTGGTCACCCTATTATAGAAAGGATATTATTAAACTAGAACGAGTGCAGAAAAGATTTACTAGGATGCTACCGGGACTTGATGGTTTGACTTATAGGGAGAGGTTGGATAGACTGAGACTTTTTTCCCTGGAGAGTAGGAGGTTTAGGGGTGATCTTATAGAAGTCTATAAAATAATGAGGGGCATAGATAAGGTAGATCGTCAAAATCTTTTCCCAAAGGTAGGGGAGTCTATAACGAGGGGACATAGATTTAAGGTGAGAGGGGAGAGATACAAAAGGGTCCAGAGGGGCAATTTTTTCACTCAAAGGGTGGTGAGTGTCTGGAACGAGCTGCCAGAGGCAGTAGTAGAGGCGGGTACAATTTTGTCTTTCAAAAAGCATTTGGACAGTTACATGGGTAAGATGGGTATAGAGGGATATGGGCCAAGTGCAGGAAATTGGGACTAGCTTAGTGGTATAAACTGGGCGACATGGACATGTTGGGCCGAAGGGCCTGTTTCCATGTTGTAAACTTCTATGATTCTATTCTATGATTCTATAAACACCAACCATCCCACACACACACACACCAACCATGCCACACACACACACACCAACAATCCCACACACACACACACCAACAATCCCACACACACACACACCAACAATCCCACACACATACACACACCAACAATCCCACACACATACACACACCAACCATCCCACACACACACACACACACCAACCATCCCACACACACACACACCAACCATCCCACACGCACACACACCAACCATCCCACACACACACACACCAACCATCCCACACACACACCAACCATCCCACACACACACCAACAATCCCACACACACACCATCACACACACACAACACCAACCATCCCACACACACAATCCCCCCCACCACACACACAAACCATCACACACACACACACAAACCATCCCACACACACACACAAACCATCCCACAAACACACACGCACAACACCAACCATCCCACACACACACACACACCAACCATCCCACACACACAACCATCACACACACACATACAACGCCAACCATCACACACACACACACACACAACCATCACACACGCACAAACCATCCCCCACGCACACACCATCCCCCACGCACACACACCATCCCACACGCACACACACCATCGCACACACACACACACCATCCCACACACACACACACCATCCCACACACACACACACACCATCCCACACACACACACACCACCCCACACACACACACCATCCCACACACACACACCATCCCACACACACACACACACCATCCCACACACACACACACACACACCATCCCACACACACACACACCATCCCCCACACACACACCATCCCACACACACACACACCATCCCACACACACACACACACACCATCCCACACACACACACCATCCCACACACACACCATCCCACACACACCAACCATCCCACACACACACACATCAACCATCCCACACACACAAACCATCCCACACACACACACACGCACAACACCAACCATCCCACACACACACCAACCATCCCACAAACACACACACACACACCAACCATCCCACATACACACAAACCATCCTCCCACCCACACACACACCATCCCCCCACCCACACACACACCATCCCCCCACCCACACACACACCATCCCCCCACCCACACACACACCATCCCACCCACACACACACCATCCCACCCACACACACACCATCCCACCCACACACACACCATCCCACACACACACACACACATTCCCCCCCACACCCACACCATCCCACACACACCAACCATCCCACACACACATGCACACACCAACCATCCCACACACACACCAACCATCCCACACACACATACACACACCAACCATCCCACACACACACACACACAAACACCAACCATCCCACACACACACACACACACAAACACCAACCATCCCACACACACCAACCATCCCACACATACATACACACAAACACCAACCATCCCACACACACAAACACCAACCATCCCACACACACACACACACAAACACCAACCATCCCACACACACACACACACACACACAAACACCAACCATCCCACACACACCAACCATCCCACACACACACACACAAACCATCCCACACACACACAAGCATCCCACACACACACAACCATCCCACACACACACAACCATCCCACACACAAGCATCCCACACACACAACCATCCCACACACACAACCATCCCACACACACAACCATCCCACACACACAACCATCCCACACACACAACCATCCCACACACACACACTCATCCCTGCCAGGACCTACTCCGTTAATGGTAGGGCGTTGGGGAGAGTTATAGAACAAAGAGATCTAGGAGTACAGGTTCATAGCTGCTTGAAAGTGGAGTCACAGGTGGATAGGGTGGTGAAGAAGGCATTCGGCATGCTTGGTTTCATTGGTCAGAACATTAAATACAGGAGTTGGGATGTCTTGTTGAAGTTGTACAAGACATTAGTAAGGCCACACTTGGAATACTGTGTACAGTTCTGGTCACCCTATTATAGAAAGGATATTATTAAACTAGAACGAGTGCAGAAAAGATTTACTAGGATGCTACCGGGACTTGATGGTTTGACTTATAGGGAGAGGTTGGATAGACTGAGACTTTTTTCCCTGGAGAGTAGGAGGTTAAGGGGTGATCTTATAGAAGTCTATAAAATAATGAGGGGCATAGATAAGGTAGATCGTCAAAATCTTTTCCCAAAGGTAGGGGAGTCTATAACGAGGGGACATAGATTTAAGGTGAGAGGGGAGAGATACAAAAGGGTCCAGAGGGGCAATTTTTTCACTCAAAGGGTGGTGAGTGTCTGGAACGAGCTGCCAGAGGCAGTAGTAGAGGCGGGTACAATTTTGTCTTTCAAAAAGCATTTGGACAGTTACATGGGTAAGATGGGTATAGAGGGATATGGGCCAAGTGCAGGAAATTGGGACTAGCTTAGTGGTATAAACTGGGCGACATGGACATGTTGGGCCGAAGGGCCTGTTTCCATGTTGTAAACTTCTATGATTCTATTCTATGATTCTATAAACACCAACCATCCCACACACACACACACCAACCATCCCACACACACACACACACCATCCCCCCCCCCCCCCACACACACACACCATCCCCCCCCCCACACACTCACACCATCCCACACACACACACACACAATCCCCCCCCCCACACACACTCACCATCCCACACACACACACACCATCACCCCCCCACACACACCAACCATCCCACACACACACACCAACCATCCCACACACACACACAAACCATCCCACACACACACACAAACCATCCCACACAACACACACCAACAATCCCACACACACACACACCAACCATCCCACACACACACCAACCATCCCACACACACACCAACCATCCCACACACACACCAACCATCCCACACACATACACACACCAACCATCCCACACACACACACCAACCATCCCACACACACACACACCAACAATCCCACACACATACACACACCAACAATCCCACACACACACACACACCAACAATCCCACACACACACACACCAACAATCCCACACACACACACACACCAACAATCCCACACACACACACACCAACCATCCCACAAACACACACACACACACCAACCATCCCACATACACACAAACCATCCTCCCACCCACACACACACCATCCCCCCACCCACACACACACCATCCCCCCACCCACACACACACCATCCCCCCACCCACACACACACCATCCCACCCACACACACACCATCCCACCCACACACACACCATCCCACCCACACACACACCATCCCACACACACACACACACATTCCCCCCCACACCCACACCATCCCACACACACCAACCATCCCACACACACATGCACACACCAACCATCCCACACACACACCAACCATCCCACACACACATACACACACCAACCATCCCACACACACACACACACAAACACCAACCATCCCACACACACACACACACAAACACCAACCATCCCACACACACCAACCATCCCACACATACATACACACAAACACCAACCATCCCACACACACAAACACCAACCATCCCACACACACACACACACAAACACCAACCATCCCACACACACACACACACACAAACACCAACCATCCCACACACACACACACAAACCATCCCACACACACACAAGCATCCCACACACACACAACCATCCCACACACACACAACCATCCCACACACAAGCATCCCACACACACAACCATCCCACACACACAACCATCCCACACACACAACCATCCCACACACACAACCATCCCACACACACAACCATCCCACACACACACACTCATCCCTGCCAGGACCTACTCCGTTAATGGTAGGGCGTTGGGGAGAGTTATAGAACAAAGAGATCTAGGAGTACAGGTTCATAGCTGCTTGAAAGTGGAGTCACAGGTGGATAGGGTGGTGAAGAAGGCATTCGGCATGCTTGGTTTCATTGGTCAGAACATTAAATACAGGAGTTGGGATGTCTTGTTGAAGTTGTACAAGACATTAGTAAGGCCACACTTGGAATACTGTGTACAGTTCTGGTCACCCTATTATAGAAAGGATATTATTAAACTAGAACGAGTGCAGAAAAGATTTACTAGGATGCTACCGGGACTTGATGGTTTGACTTATAGGGAGAGGTTGGATAGACTGAGACTTTTTTCCCTGGAGAGTAGGAGGTTTAGGGGTGATCTTATAGAAGTCTATAAAATAATGAGGGGCATAGATAAGGTAGATCGTCAAAATCTTTTCCCAAAGGTAGGGGAGTCTATAACGAGGGGACATAGATTTAAGGTGAGAGGGGAGAGATACAAAAGGGTCCAGAGGGGCAATTTTTTCACTCAAAGGGTGGTGAGTGTCTGGAACGAGCTGCCAGAGGCAGTAGTAGAGGCGGGTACAATTTTGTCTTTCAAAAAGCATTTGGACAGTTACATGGGTAAGATGGGTATAGAGGGATATGGGCCAAGTGCAGGAAATTGGGACTAGCTTAGTGGTATAAACTGGGCGACATGGACATGTTGGGCCGAAGGGCCTGTTTCCATGTTGTAAACTTCTATGATTCTATTCTATGATTCTATAAACACCAACCATCCCACACACACACACACCAACCATCCCACAAACACACACACACACACCAACCATCCCACATACACACAAACCATCCTCCCACCCACACACACACCATCCCCCCACCCACACACACACCATCCCCCCACCCACACACACACCATCCCCCCACCCACACACACACCATCCCACCCACACACACACCATCCCACCCACACACACACCATCCCACCCACACACACACCATCCCACACACACACACACACATTCCCCCCCACACCCACACCATCCCACACACACCAACCATCCCACACACACATGCACACACCAACCATCCCACACACACACCAACCATCCCACACACACATACACACACCAACCATCCCACACACACACACACACAAACACCAACCATCCCACACACACACACACACAAACACCAACCATCCCACACACACCAACCATCCCACACATACATACACACAAACACCAACCATCCCACACACACAAACACCAACCATCCCACACACACACACACACAAACACCAACCATCCCACACACACACACACACACACACAAACACCAACCATCCCACACACACCAACCATCCCACACACACACACACAAACCATCCCACACACACACAAGCATCCCACACACACACAACCATCCCACACACACACAACCATCCCACACACAAGCATCCCACACACACAACCATCCCACACACACAACCATCCCACACACACAACCATCCCACACACACAACCATCCCACACACACAACCATCCCACACACACACACTCATCCCTGCCAGGACCTACTCCGTTAATGGTAGGGCGTTGGGGAGAGTTATAGAACAAAGAGATCTAGGAGTACAGGTTCATAGCTGCTTGAAAGTGGAGTCACAGGTGGATAGGGTGGTGAAGAAGGCATTCGGCATGCTTGGTTTCATTGGTCAGAACATTAAATACAGGAGTTGGGATGTCTTGTTGAAGTTGTACAAGACATTAGTAAGGCCACACTTGGAATACTGTGTACAGTTCTGGTCACCCTATTATAGAAAGGATATTATTAAACTAGAACGAGTGCAGAAAAGATTTACTAGGATGCTACCGGGACTTGATGGTTTGACTTATAGGGAGAGGTTGGATAGACTGAGACTTTTTTCCCTGGAGAGTAGGAGGTTTAGGGGTGATCTTATAGAAGTCTATAAAATAATGAGGGGCATAGATAAGGTAGATCGTCAAAATCTTTTCCCAAAGGTAGGGGAGTCTATAACGAGGGGACATAGATTTAAGGTGAGAGGGGAGAGATACAAAAGGGTCCAGAGGGGCAATTTTTTCACTCAAAGGGTGGTGAGTGTCTGGAACGAGCTGCCAGAGGCAGTAGTAGAGGCGGGTACAATTTTGTCTTTCAAAAAGCATTTGGACAGTTACATGGGTAAGATGGGTATAGAGGGATATGGGCCAAGTGCAGGAAATTGGGACTAGCTTAGTGGTATAAACTGGGCGACATGGACATGTTGGGCCGAAGGGCCTGTTTCCATGTTGTAAACTTCTATGATTCTATTCTATGATTCTATAAACACCAACCATCCCACACACACACACACCAACCATCCCACACACACACACACACCATCCCCCCCCCCCACACACACACACCATCCCCCCCCCACACACACACACCATCCCACACACACACACACACAATCCCCCCCCCCACACACACTCACCATCCCACACACACACACACCATCACCCCCCCCACACACACCAACCATCCCACACACACACACCAACCATCCCACACACACACACAAACCATCCCACACACACACACAAACCATCCCACACAACACACACCAACAATCCCACACACACACACACCAACCATCCCACACACACACCAACCATCCCACACACACACCAACCATCCCACACACACACCAACCATCCCACACACACACCAACCATCCCACACACATACACACACCAACCATCCCACACACACACACCAACCATCCCACACACACACACACCAACAATCCCACACACATACACACACCAACAATCCCACACACACACACACACCAACAATCCCACACACACACACACCAACAATCCCACACACACACACACACCAACAATCCCACACACACACACACCAACAATCCCACACACATACACACACCAACAATCCCACACACACACACACCAACAATCCCACACACATACACACACCAACAATCCCACACACACACACACACACCAACCATCCCACACACACACACACCAACCATCCCACACACACACACACCAACCATCCCACACACACACCAACCATCCCACACACACACCAACAATCCCACACACACACCATCACACACACACAACACCAACCATCCCACACACACAATCCCCCCCACCACACACACAAACCATCACACACACACACACAAACCATCCCACACACACACACAAACCATCCCACAAACACACACGCACAACACCAACCATCCCACACACACACACACACCAACCATCCCACACACACAACCATCACACACACACATACAACGCCAACCATCACACACACACACACACACAACCATCACACACGCACAAACCATCCCCCACGCACACACCATCCCCCACGCACACACACCATCCCACACGCACACACACCATCCCACACACACACACACCATCCCACACACACACACACACCATCCCACACACACACACACCACCCCACATACACCCACACCATCCCACACACACACACACACACCCACACCATCCCACACACACACACACACACCATCCCACACACACACACACACACCATCCCACACACACACACCATCCCACACACACACCATCCCACACACACACACACACACACCATCCCACACACACACACACACACACCATCCCACACACACACACACCATCCCCCACACACACACCATCCCACACACACACACACCATCCCACACACACACACACACACCATCCCACACACACACACACACACCATCCCACACACACACACCATCCCACACACACACCATCCCACACACACCAACCATCCCACACACACACACATCAACCATCCCACACACACAAACCATCCCACACACACACACACGCACAACACCAACCATCCCACACACACACCAACCATCCCACAAACACACACACACACACCAACCATCCCACATACACACAAACCATCCTCCCACCCACACACACACCATCCCCCCACCCACACACACACCATCCCCCCACCCACACACACACCATCCCCCCACCCACACACACACCATCCCACCCACACACACACCATCCCACCCACACACACACCATCCCACACACACACACACACATTCCCCCCCACACCCACACCATCCCACACACACCAACCATCCCACACACACATGCACACACCAACCATCCCACACACACACCAACCATCCCACACACACATACACACACCAACCATCCCACACACACACCAACCATCCCACACACACATACACACACCAACCATCCCACACACACACACACACAAACACCAACCATCCCACACACACACACACACAAACACCAACCATCCCACACACACCAACCATCCCACACATACATACACACAAACACCAACCATCCCACACACACAAACACCAACCATCCCACACACACACACACACAAACACCAACCATCCCACACACACACACACACACACACAAACACCAACCATCCCACACACACCAACCATCCCACACACACACACACAAACCATCCCACACACACACAAGCATCCCACACACACACAACCATCCCACACACACACAACCATCCCACACACAAGCATCCCACACACACAACCATCCCACACACACAACCATCCCACACACACACACTCATCCCTGCCAGGACCTACTCCGTTAATGGTAGGGCGTTGGGGAGAGTTATAGAACAAAGAGATCTAGGAGTACAGGTTCATAGCTGCTTGAAAGTGGAGTCACAGGTGGATAGGGTGGTGAAGAAGGCATTCGGCATGCTTGGTTTCATTGGTCAGAACATTAAATACAGGAGTTGGGATGTCTTGTTGAAGTTGTACAAGACATTAGTAAGGCCACACTTGGAATACTGTGTACAGTTCTGGTCACCCTATTATAGAAAGGATATTATTAAACTAGAACGAGTGCAGAAAAGATTTACTAGGATGCTATCGGGACTTGATGGTTTGACTTATAGGGAGAGGTTGGATAGACTGAGACTTTTTTCCCTGGAGAGTAGGAGGTTTAGGGGTGATCTTATAGAAGTCTATAAAATAATGAGGGGCATAGATAAGGTAGATCGTCAAAATCTTTTCCCAAAGGTAGGGGAGTCTATAACGAGGGGACATAGATTTAAGGTGAGAGGGGAGAGATACAAAAGGGTCCAGAGGGGCAATTTTTTCACTCAAAGGGTGGTGAGTGTCTGGAACGAGCTGCCAGAGGCAGTAGTAGAGGCGGGTACAATTTTGTCTTTTAAAAAGCATTTGGACAGTTACATGGGTAAGATGGGTATAGAGGGATATGGGCCAAGTGCAGGCAATTGGGACTAGCTTAGTGGTATAAACTGGGCGACATGGACATGTTGGGCCGAAGGGCCTGTTTCCATGTTGTAAACTTCTATGATTCTATTCTATGATTCTATAAACACCAACCATCCCACACACACACACACACCAACCATCCCACACACACACACACCATCCCCCCCCCCACACACACACCATCCCCCCCACACACACACCATCCCACACACACACACAATCCCCCCCGCACACACACTCACACCATCCCACACACACACAATCCCACACACACACCATCCCCCCCCACAACCAACCATCCCACACACTCACAAACCATCCCACACACACACACACACACCAACCATCCCACACACAACCAACCATCCCACACACACACACCAACCATCCCACACACACCCCCACACTAACCACCCCACCCACACACTAACCACCCCACCACTCCAGCCCACACCTCACCCATACCAACCCCACACCTGCACTCCACCCCCACACAAATCCCACGCACATCTAAACACCTCCCCCTCACACCCACCCCCTTCACACCTACCCTTCTCACTGATCCCCTCACACCCATTAACAAACCATGAGCACCCTCCCCACACACCAGCCCTAGTTTATCGGACGGGGACGGACTCCAGTCACTTACTTGCTGCGGGACTGAGGCGGCAACAGCGAATTCGGACAATAGCCAACCGAGCGGGTCACCGAACCCAAATTATAATTAATAAAAGTAACTGATTACTCTTCTCATAAATATCCCTCTGGCTGTACTCGGGCGAATCGAAGTGTTTTTGAACGGATTTTATTTTTGGGGAGGGAAGGTGAGAGAGTGACGGTTATTTTTTAAACCTGAATTTGTATGAGCACGCGGGGAGGGGGTGGGATTAGAGCACGTGATGGGGGAGCGGGAGCGAGGTGGCGGGGTTAGGCGAGGGGCGGTTTTGGAGCACGCGAGGAGCCGGTGAGAGGGGGCGTGGTTAGGAGAGGGGTAGGGTTGGAGCGCGCGGTGAGCGGGTGGGAGGGGGCAGGGTTAGGTGAGGGGCGGGGTTAGAGCGCCCAGTGAGCGGGTGAGAGGGGGCTGGGTTAGATGAGGGGCGGGGAGCCGGTGAGAGGGGGCGGGGTTAGATGAGGGGCGGGGTTAGAGCCTGGGGAGCCGGTGAGGGGGGCGGGGTTAGGGCGCGAGGCGAGCCGGAGAGAGGGGGGGGGGTGATGTTAGGTGAGGGGCAGGGTGAGGGCGCGAGGGGAGCCGGTGAGAAGGGGCGGGGTGAGGGGACGGGGCGTGGTTAGAGCGCGCCGCGAGCCGCTGAGGGGGCGGGGTTAAGTGAGGGGCGGGTTTGGAGCACGCGGGGAGCCGGTGAGAGGGGGCGGGGTAAGGTTAGGGGCGGGATTAGGGCGAGCGGGGAGCCGGTGAGGGGCGGGTTTAGGGCGCGCGGGGAGCCGGTGAGAGGGGGCGGGGTTAGGTGAGGGGCGGGGTTAGGCACGCGGGGAGCCGGTGAGAGGGGCTAGGTATGATGGTGGTGGGGTGAGGGGGTTGGAGAGGGATATGTGCAATTGACGTCAATCGGCGGACCCCCTCCCCCTATTAAAAGCCGTGACGCAGCCGCTTTCCGCCCGTCTCCCGAGCGCGCGTGGAGCAGGTAAGGTCGGAGGGAAGCGCATCGCGTCCCGGGCCGGCCCCTAACTCGACGCGTCCTCACCCCCCGCCCCTTCCTGAGGGGTTAAACCCCCTCTTTTACCTCCTATTTCGGAGGTAGGTGAGGTATAAAAGGGAACGGTCGGTGCTGCAGCGCCCGGGTTGTGACGGTCCACGGTGACTGGAGAAGGTGCTAAGTACTGAAGGAGGCCCCGGGCTGCACCCCGTTAGATGACGGTGTGTGTGGGGGGGGGGGGGGGATATAATCTCGCCGATCCTTTTATAACCGATCCCCCTCCCCTCCGGTCTGTGCGGTGAGGAGTGTCGGACTGCAGTGTGTGGGGTGTGCTGCGTTGCGTAGCGCAGTGTGTGCGGAGAGCGCGGCCGCGATGATCGGGCGGTGGATGCGGGGCGATCGGGGGGCTTCTCCCCGCAATGCGGGACCTGCTCGCGGCCAACAGGTGGATTCGGCGGCGAGTTGCGGATTTTGTGAATATTTCCCTGAGAATTTTTCTTTTAAAGGCCGGTGGCTTTTTATTTTAATATTAATAATAAAATCTGAGCACGAGCACCTGCCCCTCCCCGCCCGACCGGAGGCGCGGGGATTGATTCCCAGGCCGGAGCCGGTCCTCGGATTTATTTGGTAGCCCGTTAGTCAAAAAATGGCCGGTGTCTCGGAGTCGGGGATGGGCGTTTTGTCCCAGTCAAAATGGAGGAGAGGGCGATAGTGGGGTGGGAGAGAGATCGATAGTGGGGTGGCGGAGAGGGAGGGAGAGATGTGGCGGAGAGATGGCAGAGAGCGGGGGAGCGATAGTGGGGTTTCAGAGAGAGAGAGAGGGGGAGCGATAGTGGGGTTTCAGAGAGAGGGGGAGCGATAGTGGGGTGGCAGAGAGAGAGAGAGAGGGGGAGCGATAGTGGGAGCGATAGTGGGGTTTCAGAGAGAGGGGGAGCGATAGTGGGGTTTCAGAGAGAGGGGGAGCGATAGTGGGGTTTCAGAGAGAGGGGGAGCGATAGTGGGGTTTCAGAGAGAGGGGGAGCGATAGTGGGGTGGCAGAGAGAGAGGGGGAGCGATAGTGGGGTTTCAGAGAGAGGGGGAGCGATAGTGGGGTTTCAGAGAGAGAGAGGGGGAGCGATAGTGGGGTTTCAGAGAGAGAGAGGGGGAGCGATAGTGGGGTGGCAGAGAGGGGGAGCGATAGTGGGGTTTCAGAGAGAGAGAGAGAGGGGGGGAGCGATAGTGGGGTTTCAGAGAGAGGGGGAGCGATAGTGGGGTTTCAGAGAGAGAGAGAGAGAGGGGGAGCGATAGTGGGGTTTGAGAGAGAGAGAGAGAGAGGGGGAGCGATAGTGGGGTTTGAGAGAGAGAGAGAGGGGGAGCGATAGTGGGGTTTCAGAGAGAGAGAGAGAGAGAGGGGGAGCGACAGTGGGGTGGCAGAGAGAGAGGGGGAGCGATACTGGGGTTTCAGAGAGAGAGAGAGAGAGAGAGGGGGAGCGATAGTGGGGTGGCAGAGAGGGGGAACGATAGTGGGGTTTCAGAGAGAGAGAGGGGGAGTGATAGTGGGGTTTCAGAGAGAGAGAGGGGGAGCGATAGTGGGGTTTTAAAAGAGAGAGAGGGGGAGCGATAGTGGGGTTTCAGAGAGAGAGAGGGGGAGCGATAGTGGGGTTTCAGAGAGAGAGGGGGAGCGATAGTGGGGTTTCAGAGAGAGAGAGGGGGAGCAATAGTGGGGTTTCAGAGAGAGAGAGAGAGAGGGGGAGCGATAGTGGGGTTTCTGAGAGAGAGAGAGAGGGGAGCGATAGTGGGGTTTCAGAGAGAGAGAGGGGGAGCGATAGTGGGGTTTCAGAGAGAGAGTGGGAGCGATAGTGGGGTTTCAGAGAGAGAGAGAGAGGGGAGCGATAGTGGGGTTTCAGAGAGAGAGAGGGGGAGCGATAGTGGGGTTTCAGAGAGAGAGAGGGGGAGCGATAGTGGGGTTTCAGAGAGAGAGAGGGGGAGCGATAGTGGGGTTTCAGAGAGAGAGGGGGAGCGATAGTGGGGTTTCAGAGAGAGAGAGAGAGAGGGGGAGCGATAGTGGGGTTTCAGAGAGAGAGAAGGGGAGCGATAGTGGGGTTTCAGAGAGAGAGAGAGAGGGGGAGCGATAGTGGGGTTTCAGAGAGAGAGAGGGGGAGCGATAGTGGGGTTTCAGAGAGAGGGGGAGCGATAGTGGGGTTTCAGAGAGAGAGAGGGAGCGATAGTGGGGTTTCAGAGAGAGAGAGGGGGAGCGATAGTGGGGTTTCAGAGAGAGAGAGGGGGAGCGATAGTGGGGTTTCAGAGAGGGGGAGCGATAGTGGGGTTTCAGAGAGGGGGAGCGATAGTGGGGTTTCAGAGAGAGAGAGAGGGGGAGCGATAGTGGGGTTTCAGAGAGAGGGGGAGCGATAGTGGGGTGGCAGAGAGAGAGAGGGGGAGCGATAGTGGGGTGGCAGAGAGGGGCAGCGATAGTGGGGTTTCAGAGAGAGAGAGGGGGAGCGATAGTGGGGTATCAGAGAGAGGGGGAGCGATAGTGGGGTTTCAGAGAGAGAGAGAGAGAGGGGGAGCGATAGTAGGGTTTCAGAGAGAGAGAGAGGGGGAGCGATAGTGGGGTTTCAGAGAGAGAGAGAGAGGGGGAGCGACAGTGGGGTGGCAGAGAGAGAGGGGGAGCGATAGTGGGGTTTCAGAGAGAGAGAGAGAGAGAGAGGGGGAGCGATAGTGGGGTGGCAGAGAGGGGGAGCGATAGTGGGGTTTCAGAGAGAGAGAGAGGGGGAGCGATAGTGGGGTTTCAAAGAGAGAGAGGGGGAGTGATAGTGGGGTTTCAGAGAGAGAGAGAGGGGGAGTGATAGTGGGGTTTCAGAGAGAGGGGGAGCAATAGTGGGGTTTCAGAGAGAGAGAGAGAGAGAGGGGGAGCGATAGTGGGGTTTCAGAGAGAGGGGGAGCGATAGTGGGGTTTCAGAGAGAGAGGGGGAGCGATAGTGGGGTTTCAGAGAGAGAGAGGGGGAGCGATAGTGGGGTTTCATAGAGAGAGAGGGGGAGCAATAGTGGGGTTTCAGAGAGAGAGGGGGAGCGATCGTGGGGTTTCAGAGAGAGAGAGGGGGAGCGATAGTGGGGTTTCAGAGAGAGAGAGGGGGAGCGATAGTGGGGTTTCAGAGAGAGAGAGGGGGAGCGATAGTGGGGTTTCAGAGAGAGGGGGAGCGATAGTGGGGTTTCAGAGAGAGAGAGAGAGAGGGGGAGCGATAGTGGGGTTTGAGAGAGAGAGAGAGAGAGAGAGGGGGAGCGATAGTGGGGTTTCAGAGAGAGAGAGAGAGGGGGAGCGACAGTGGGGTGGCAGAGAGAGAGGGGGAGCGATACTGGGGTTTCAGAGAGAGAGAGAGAGAGAGGGGGAGCGATAGTGGGGTGGCAGAGAGGGGGAACGATAGTGGGGTTTCAGAGAGAGAAAGGGGGAGCGATAGTGGGGTTTCAGAGAGAGAGAGGGGGAGCGATAGTGGGGTTTCAAAGAGAGAGAGGGGGAGCGATAGTGGGGTTTCAGAGAGAGAGAGAGAGAGGGGGAGCGATAGTGGGGTTTCAGAGAGAGAGAGGGGGAGCGATAGTGGGGTTTCAGAGAGAGAGAGGGGGAGCGATAGTGGGGTTTCAGAGAGAGAGAGGGGGAGCGATAGTGGGGTTTCAGAGAGAGAGAGGGGGAGCAATAGTGGGGTTTCAGAGAGAGAGAGAGAGGGGGAGCGATAGTGGGGTTTCAGAGAGAGGGGGAGCGATAGTGGGGTTTCAGAGAGAGAGAGAGGGGGAGCGATAGTGGGGTTTCAGAGAGAGAGAGGGGGAGCGATAGTGGGGTTTCAGAGAGAGAGAGGGGGAGCGATAGTGGGGTTTCAGAGAGAGAGAGGGGGAGCGATAGTGGGGTTTCAGAGAGAGAGAGGGGGAGCGACAGTGGGGTTTCAGAGAGAGAGGGGCAGCGATCGTGGGGTTTCAGAGAGAGAGGGGGAGCGATAGTGGGGTTTCAGAGAGAGAGAGAGGGGGAGCGATAGTGGGGTTTCAGAGAGAGAGAGAGAGGGGGAGCGATAGTGGGGTTTCAGAGAGAGAGAGAGAGGGGGAGCGATAGTGGGGTTTCAGAGAGAGAGAGGGGGAGCGATAGTGGGGTTTCAGAGAGAGAGGGGGAGCGATAGTGGGGTTTCAGAGAAAGAGAGAGCGAGCGATAGTGGGGTTTCAGAGAGAGAGAGGGGGAGCGATGGGGTTTCAGAGAGAGAGAGGGGGAGCGATAGTGGGGTTTCAGAGAGAGAGAGAGAGAGAGAGGGGGAGCGATAGTGGGGTTTCAGAGAGAGAGAGAGGGGGAGCGATAGTGGGGTTTCAGAGAGAGAGAGGGGGAGCAATAGTGGGGTTTCAGAGAGAGAGAGAGAGGGGGAGCGATAGTGGGGTTTCAGAGAGAGAGGGGGAGCGATAGTGGGGTTTCAGAGAGAGAGAGAGAGGGGGAGCGATAGTGGGGTTTCAGAGAGAGGGGGAGCGATAGTGGGGTTTCAGAGAGAGAGAGAGGGGGAGCGATAGTGGGGTTTCAGAGAGAGAGAGGGGGAGCGATAGTGGGGTTTCAGAGAGAGAGAGGGGGAGCGATAGTGGGGTTTCAGAGAGAGAGAGGGGGAGCGATAGTGGGGTTTCAGAGAGAGAGGGGGAGCGATAGTGGGGTTTCAGAGAGAGAGAGAGGGGGAGCGATAGTGGGGTTTCAGAGAGAGAGAGAGGGGGAGCGATCGTGGGGTTTCAGAGAGAGAGAGAGAGGGGGAGCGATAGTGGGGTTTCAGAGAGAGAGAGGGGGAGCGATAGTGGGGTTTCAGAGAGAGAGGGGGAGCGATAGTGGGGTTTCAGAGAAAGAGAGAGCGAGCGATAGTGGGGTTTCAGAGAGAGAGAGGGGGAGCGATGGGGTTTCAGAGAGAGAGAGGGGGAGCGATAGTGGGGTTTCAGAGAGAGAGAGAGAGGGGGAGCGATAGTGGGGTTTCAGAGAGAGAGTGGGAGCCATAGTGGGGTTTCAGAGAGAGAGTGGGAGCCATAGTGGGGTTTCAGAGAGAGAGGGAGCGATAGTGGGGTTTCAGAGAGAGAGAGGGGGAGCGATAGTGGGGTTTCAGAGAGAGAGGGGGAGCGATAGTGGGGTTTCAGAGAGAGAGAGAGAGAGGGGGAGCGATAGTGGGGTTTCAGAGAGAGAGAGAGAGGGGGAGCGATAGTGGGGTTTCAGAGAGAGAGGGGGAGCGATAGTGGGGTTTCAGAGAGAGAGGGGGGGAGCGATAGTGGGGTTTCAGAGAGAGAGAGGGGGAGCGATAGTGGGGTTTCAGAGAGAGAGAGGGGGAGCGATAGTGGGGTTTCAGAGAGAGAGGGGGAGCGATAGTGGGGTTTCAGAGAGAGAGGGGGAGCGATAGTGGGGTTTCAGAGAGAGAGAGAGGGGGAGCGATAGTGGGGTTTCAGAGAGAGAGAGAGAGGGAGCGATAGTGGGGTTTCAGAGAGAGGGGGAGCGATAGTGGGGTTTCAGAGAGAGAGAGAGGGAGCGATAGTGGGGTTTCAGAGAGAGAGAGAGGGGGAGCGATAGTGGGGTTTCAGAGAGAGAGGGGCAGCGATAGTGGGGTTTCAGAGAGAGAGAGAGGGGGAGCGATAGTGGGGTTTCAGAGAGAGAGAGAGAGAGAGGGGGAGCGATAGTGGGGTTTCAGAGAGAGAGAGAGAGAGAGGGGGAGCGATAGTGGGGTTTCAGAGAGAGAGAGAGGGGGAGCGATAGTGGGGTTTCAGAGAGAGAGAGGGGGAGCGATAGTGGGGTTTCAGAGAGAGAGGGGGAGCGATAGTGGGGTTTCAGAGAAAGAGAGAGCGAGCGATAGTGGGGTTTCAGAGAGAGAGAGGGGGAGCAATGGGGTTTCAGAGAGAGAGAGGGGGAGCGATAGTGGGGTTTCTGAGAGAGAGAGAGAGAGGGGGAGCGATAGTGGGGTTTCAGAGAGAGAGAGAGGGGGAGCGATAGTGGGGTTTCAGAGAGAGAGGGGGGGAGCGATAGTGGGGTTTCAGAGAGAGAGAGGGGGAGCGATAGTGGGGTTTCAGAGAGAGAGAGGGGGAGCGATAGTGGGGTTTCAGAGAGAGAGAGGGGGAGCGATAGTGGGGTTTCAGAGAGAGAGAGGGGGAGCGATAGTGGGGTTTCAGAGAGAGAGAGGGGGAGCGATAGTGGGGTTTCAGAGAGAGAGAGGGGGAGCGATAGTGGGGTTTCAGAGAGAGAGAGGGGGAGCGATAGTGGGGTTTCAGAGAGAGAGAGGGGGAGCGATAGTGGGGTTTCAGAGAGAGAGAGGGGGAGCGACAGTGGGGTTTCAGAGAGAGAGAGAGAGGGAGCGATAGTGGGACTTTAAAGAGAGAGAGAGAGAGGGGGAGCGATAGTGGGGTTTCAGAGAGAGAGAGGGAGAGGGGGAGCGATAGTGGGGTTTCAGAGAGAGGGGGAGCGATAGTGGGGTGGCAGAGAGGGGGAACGATAGTGGGGTTTCAGAGAGAGAAAGGGGGAGCGATAGTGGGGTTTCAGAGAGAGAGGGGGAGCGATAGTGGGGTTTCAGAGAGAGAGAGAGAGGGAGCGATAGTGGGGTTTCAGAGAGAGAGAGAGGGGGAGCGATAGTGGCGTTTCAGAGAGAGGGGGGAGCGATAGTGGGGTTTCAGAGAGAGAGGGGGAGCGATAGTGGGGTTTCAGAGAGAGAGAGAGGGGGAGCGATAGTGGGGTTTCAGAGAGAGAGGGGGAGCGATAGTGGGGTTTCAGAGAGAGAGAGGGGGAGCGATCGTGGGGTTTCAGAGAGAGAGAGAGGGGGAGCGATAGTGGGGTTTCAGAGAGAGAGGGGGAGCGATAGTGGGGTTTCAGAGAAAGAGAGAGCGAGCGATAGTGGGGTTTCAGAGAGAGAGAGGGGGAGCGATGGGGTTTCAGAGAGAGAGAGAGAGGGAGCGATAGTGGGGTTTCAGAGAGAGAGAGAGAGAGAGGGGGAGCGATAGTGGGGTTTCAGAGAGAGAGTGGGAGCCATAGTGGGGTTTCAGAGAGAGAGGGAGCGATAGTGGGGTTTCAGAGAGACAGAGGGGGAGCGATAGTGGGGTTTCAGAGAGAGAGGGGGAGCGATAGTGGGGTTTCAGAGAGAGAGGGGGAGCGATAGTGGGGTTTCAGAGAGAGAGGGGGAGCGATAGTGGGGTTTCAGAGAGAGAGAGAGAGGGGGAGCGATAGTGGGGTTTCAGAGAGAGAGAGGGGGAGCGATAGTGGGGTTTCAGAGAGAGAGAGGGGGAGCGATAGTGGGGTTTCAGAGAGAGAGAGGGGGAGCGATAGTGGGGTTTCAGAGAGAGAGAGGGGGAGCGATAGTGGGGTTTCAGAGAGAGAGAGGGGGAGCGATAGTGGGGTTTCAGAGAGAGAGAGGGGGAGCGATAGTGGGGTTTCAGAGAGAGAGAGGGGGAGCGATAGTGGGGTTTCAGAGAGAGAGAGGGGGAGCGATAGTGGGGTTTCAGAGAGAGAGAGGGGGAGCGATAGTGGGGTTTCAGAGAGAGAGAGAGAGAGGGAGCGATAGTGGGGTTTCAGAGAGAGAGAGAGAGAGGGGGAGCGATAGTGGGGTTTCAGAGAGAGAGAGGGAGAGGGGGAGCGATAGTGGGGTTTCAGAGAGAGAGAGGGGGAGCGATAGTGGGGTTTCAGAGAGAGAGAGAGGGGGAGCGATAGTGGGGTTTCAGAGAGAGAGAGGGGGAGCGATAGTGGGGTTTCAGAGAGAGAGAGGGGGAGCGATAGTGGGGTTTCAGAGAGAGAGAGGGGGAGCGATACTGGGGTTTCAGAGAGAGAGAGAGAGAGGGAGCGATAGTGGGGTTTCAGAGAGAGAGAGAGAGATGGGGAGCGATAGTGGGGTTTCAGAGAGAGAGGGGGAGCGATAGTGGGGTTTCAGAGAGAGAGAGGGGGAGCGATAGTGGGGTTTCAGAGAGAGAGAGGGGGAGCGATAGTGGGGTTTCAGAGAGAGAGAGGGGGAGCGATAGTGGGGTTTCAGAGAGAGGGGGAGCGATAGTGGGGTTTCAGAGAGAGAGAGAGAGAGGGGGAGCGATAGTGGGGTTTCAGAGAGAGAGAGAGGGGGAGCGACAGTGGGGTGGCAGAGAGAGAGGGGGAGCGACAGTGGGGTGGCAGAGAGAGAGGGGGAGCGACAGTGGGGTTTCAGAGAGAGAGAGGGGGAGCGACAGTGGGGTTTCAGAGAGAGGGGGAGCGATAGTGGGGTTTCAGAGAGAGGGGGAGCGATAGTGGGGTTTCAGAGAGAGGGGGAGCGATAGTGGGGTTTCAGAGAGAGGGGGAGCGATAGTGGGGTTTCAGAGAGAGAGAGAGAGAGAGGGGGAGCGACAGTGGGGTGGCAGAGAGAGAGGGGGAGCGATAGTGGGGTTTCAGAGAGAGAGAGAGAGAGAGGGGGAGCGATAGTGGGGTTTCAGAGAGAGAGAGGGGGAGCGATAGTGGGGTTTCAGAGAGAGAGAGGGGGAGCGATAGTGGGGTTTCAGAGAGAGAGGGGGAGCGATAGTGGGGTTTCAGAGAGAGAGAGAGAGAGGGGGAGCAATAGTGGGGTTTCAGAGAGAGAGAGAGAGGGGGAGCGATAGTGGGGTTTCAGAGAGAGAGAGGGGGAGCGATAGTGGGGTTTCAGAGAGAGAGGGGGAGCGATAGTGGGGTTTCAGAGAAAGAGAGAGCGAGCGATAGTGGGGTTTCAGAGAGAGAGAGGGGGAGCGATGGGGTTTCAGAGAGAGAGAGGGGGAGCGATAGTGGGGTTTCAGAGAGAGAGAGAGAGGGGGAGCGATAGTGGGGTTTCAGAGAGAGAGTGGGAGCCATAGTGGGGTTTCAGAGAGAGAGTGGGAGCCATAGTGGGGTTTCAGAGAGAGAGGGAGCGATAGTGGGGTTTCAGAGAGAGAGAGGGGGAGCGATAGTGGGGTTTCAGAGAGAGAGGGGGAGCGATAGTGGGGTTTCAGAGAGAGAGAGAGAGAGGGGGAGCGATAGTGGGGTTTCAGAGAGAGAGAGAGAGGGGGAGCGATAGTGGGGTTTCAGAGAGAGAGGGGGAGCGATAGTGGGGTTTCAGAGAGAGAGGGGGGGGAGCGATAGTGGGGTTTCAGAGAGAGAGAGGGGGAGCGATAGTGGGGTTTCAGAGAGAGAGAGGGGGAGCGATAGTGGGGTTTCAGAGAGAGAGGGGGAGCGATAGTGGGGTTTCAGAGAGAGAGGGGGAGCGATAGTGGGGTTTCAGAGAGAGAGAGAGGGGGAGCGATAGTGGGGTTTCAGAGAGAGAGAGAGAGGGAGCGATAGTGGGGTTTCAGAGAGAGGGGGAGCGATAGTGGGGTTTCAGAGAGAGAGAGAGGGAGCGATAGTGGGGTTTCAGAGAGAGAGAGAGGGGGAGCGATAGTGGGGTTTCAGAGAGAGAGGGGCAGCGATAGTGGGGTTTCAGAGAGAGAGAGAGGGGGAGCGATAGTGGGGTTTCAGAGAGAGAGAGAGAGAGAGGGGGAGCGATAGTGGGGTTTCAGAGAGAGAGAGAGAGAGAGGGGGAGCGATAGTGGGGTTTCAGAGAGAGAGAGAGGGGGAGCGATAGTGGGGTTTCAGAGAGAGAGAGGGGGAGCGATAGTGGGGTTTCAGAGAGAGAGGGGGAGCGATAGTGGGGTTTCAGAGAAAGAGAGAGCGAGCGATAGTGGGGTTTCAGAGAGAGAGAGGGGGAGCAATGGGGTTTCAGAGAGAGAGAGGGGGAGCGATAGTGGGGTTTCTGAGAGAGAGAGAGAGAGGGGGAGCGATAGTGGGGTTTCAGAGAGAGAGAGAGGGGGAGCGATAGTGGGGTTTCAGAGAGAGAGGGGGGGAGCGATAGTGGGGTTTCAGAGAGAGAGAGGGGGAGCGATAGTGGGGTTTCAGAGAGAGAGAGGGGGAGCGATAGTGGGGTTTCAGAGAGAGAGAGGGGGAGCGATAGTGGGGTTTCAGAGAGAGAGAGGGGGAGCGATAGTGGGGTTTCAGAGAGAGAGAGGGGGAGCGATAGTGGGGTTTCAGAGAGAGAGAGGGGGAGCGATAGTGGGGTTTCAGAGAGAGAGAGGGGGAGCGATAGTGGGGTTTCAGAGAGAGAGAGGGGGAGCGATAGTGGGGTTTCAGAGAGAGAGAGGGGGAGCGACAGTGGGGTTTCAGAGAGAGAGAGAGAGGGAGCGATAGTGGGACTTTAAAGAGAGAGAGAGAGAGGGGGAGCGATAGTGGGGTTTCAGAGAGAGAGAGGGAGAGGGGGAGCGATAGTGGGGTTTCAGAGAGAGGGGGAGCGATAGTGGGGTGGCAGAGAGGGGGAACGATAGTGGGGTTTCAGAGAGAGAAAGGGGGAGCGATAGTGGGGTTTCAGAGAGAGAGGGGGAGCGATAGTGGGGTTTCAGAGAGAGAGAGAGAGGGAGCGATAGTGGGGTTTCAGAGAGAGAGAGAGGGGGAGCGATAGTGGCGTTTCAGAGAGAGGGGGGAGCGATAGTGGGGTTTCAGAGAGAGAGGGGGAGCGATAGTGGGGTTTCAGAGAGAGAGAGAGGGGGAGCGATAGTGGGGTTTCAGAGAGAGAGGGGGAGCGATAGTGGGGTTTCAGAGAGAGAGAGGGGGAGCGTGGGAGCGATAGTGGGGTTTCAGAGAAGAGAGAGCGGAGCGATAGTGGGGTTTCAGAGAGAGAGAGGGGGAGCGATAGTGGGTTTCAGAGAGAGAGAGAGAGGGAGCGATAGTGGGGTTTCAGAGAGAGAGAGAGAGAGGGGGAGCGATAGTGGGGTTTCAGAGAGAGAGTGGGGAGCGATAGTGGGGTTTCAGAGAGAGAGGGGAGCGATAGTGGGGTTTCAGAGAGAGAGAGGGGAGCGATAGTGGGGTTTCAGAGAGAGAGAGGGGGGAGCGATAGTGGGGTTTCAGAGAGAGAGGGGGAGCGATAGTGGGGTTTCAGAGAGAGAGGAGGGAGCGATAGTGGGGTTTCAGAGAGAGAGAGAGAGGGGGAGCGATAGTGGGGTTTCAGAGAGAGAGAGGGGGAGCGATAGTGGGGTTTCAGAGAGAGAGAGGGGGAGCGATAGTGGGGTTTCAGAGAGAGAGAGGGGGAGCGATAGTGGGGTTTCAGAGAGAGAGAGGGGGAGCGATAGTGGGGTTTCAGAGAGAGAGAGGGGGAGCGATAGTGGGGTTTCAGAGAGAGAGAGGGGGAGCGATAGTGGGGTTTCAGAGAGAGAGAGGGGGAGCGATAGTGGGGTTTCAGAGAGAGAGAGGGGGAGCGATAGTGGGGTTTCAGAGAGAGAGAGAGAGAGGGGAGCGATAGTGGGGTTTCAGAGAGAGAGAGAGAGAGGGGGAGCGATAGTGGGGTTTCAGAGAGAGAGGAGAGGGGGAGCGATAGTGGGGTTTCAGAGAGAGAGAGGGGGAGCGATAGTGGGGTTTCAGAGAGAGAGAGAGGGGAGCGATAGTGGGGTTTCAGAGAGAGAGAGAGGGGAGCGATAGTGGGTTTCAGAGAGAGAGAGGGGAGCGATAGTGGGGTTCAGAGAGAGAGAGGGGGAGCGATAGTGGGGTTTCAGAGAGAGAGAGAGAGAGGGGAGCGATAGTGGGGTTTCAGAGAGAGAGAGAGAGATGGGGAGCGATAGTGGGGTTTCAGAGAGAGAGGGGGGAGCGATAGTGGGGTTTCAGAGAGAGAGAGGGGAGCGATAGTGGGGTTTCAGAGAGAGAGAGGGGGAGCGATAGTGGGGTTTCAGAGAGAGAGAGGGGGAGCGATAGTGGGGTTTCAGAGAGAGAGGGGGAGCGATAGTGGGGTTTCAGAGAGAGAGAGAGAGAGGGGGAGCGATAGTGGGGTTTCAGAGAGAGAGAGAGGGGGAGCGACAGTGGGGGTGGCAGAGAGAGAGAGGGGGAGCGACAGTGGGGTTTCAGAGAGAGAGAGGGGGAGCGATAGTGGGGTTTCAGAGAGAGAGGGGGAGCGATAGTGGGGTTTCAGAGAGAGAGGGGGAGCGATAGTGGGGTTTCAGAGAGAGAGGGGGAGCGATAGTGGGGTTTCAGAGAGAGAGGGGGGAGCGATAGTGGGGTTTTCAGAGAGAGAGAGAGAGAGAGGGGGAGCGATAGTGGGGTTTCGAGAGAGAGAGAGAGAGAGGGGGAGCGATAGTGGGGTTTCAGAGAGAGAGAGAGGGGGAGCGACTAGTGGGGTTGCAGAGAGAGAGAGGGGAGCGATAGTGGGGTTTCAGAGAGAGAGAGAGAGAGAGAGAGGGGGAGCGATAGTGGGGTTTCAGAGAGAGAGAGGGGGAGCGATAGTGGGGTTTCAGAGAGAGAGAGGGGGAGCGATAGTGGGGTTTCAGAGAGAGAGGGGGAGCGATAGTGGGGTTTCAGAGAGAGAGAGAGAGAGGGGAGCGATAGTGGGGTTTCAGAGAGAGAGAGAGAGGGGAGCGAATAGTGGGGTTTCAGAGAGAGAGAGAGAGGGGGAGCGATAGTGGGGTTTCAGAGAGAGAGAGGGGGAGCGATAGTGGGGTTTCAGAGAGAAGAGGGGGAGCGATAGTGGGGTTTCAGAGAGAGAGGGGGAGCGATAGTGGGGTTTCAGAGAGAGAGGGGGAGCGATAGTGGGGTTTCAGAGAGAGAGAGGGGGAGCGATAGTGGGGTTTCAGAGAGAGAGAGGGGGAGCGATAGTGGGGTTTCAGAGAGAGAGAGGGGGGAGCGATAGTGGGGTTTCAGAGAGAGAGAGAGGGAGCGATAGTGGGGTTTCAGAGAGAGAGGGGGAGCGATAGTGGGATTTCAGAGAGAGAGGGGGAGCGATAGTGGGGTTTCAGAGAGAGAGAGAGGGGGAGCGATAGTGGGGTTTCAGAGAGAGAGAGAGGGGGAGCGATAGTGGGGTTTCAGAGAGAGAGAGAGGGGAGCGATAGTGGGGTTTCAGAGAGAGAGAGAGGGAGCGATAGTGGGGGTTTCAGAGAGAGAGAGAGGGGGGAGCGATAGTGGGGTTTCAGAGAGAGAGAGAGGGGGAGCGATAGTGGGGTTTCAGAGAGAGAGAGAGGGGGAGCGATAGTGGGGTTTCAGAGAGAGAGAGAGGGGGAGCGATAGTGGGGTTTCAGAGAGAGAGAGAGGGGAGCGATAGTGGGGTTTCAGAGAGAGAGAGAGAGAGAGAGGGGGAGCGATAGTGGGGTTTCAGAGAGAGAGGGGGGAGCGATAGTGGGATTTCAGAGAGAGAGGGGGAGCGATAGTGGGGTTTCAGAGAGAGAGAGAGGGGGGAGCGATAGTGGGGTTTCAGAGAGAGAGAGGGGGAGCGATAGTGGGGTTTCAGAGAGAGAGAGAGAGGGGAGCGATAGTGGGGTTTCAGAGAGAGAGAGAGGGGGAGCGATGGGGGTTTCAGAGAGAGAGAGGGGGAGCGATAGTGGGGTTTCAGAGAGAGAGAGAGGGGGAGCGATAGTGGGGTTTCAGAGAGAGAGAGAGGGGGGAGCGATAGTGGGGTTTCAGAGAGAGAGAGAGGGGGAGCGATAGTGGGGTTTCAGAGAGAGAGAGGGGGGGAGCGATAGTGGGGTTTCAGAGAGAGAGAGGGGGAGCGATAGTGGGGTTTCAGAGAGAGAGAGGGGGAGCGATAGTGGGGTTTCAGAGAGAGAGAGGGGGAGCGATAGTGGGGTTTCAGAGAGAGAGGGGGAGCGATAGTGGGGTTTCAGAGAAGAGAGAGAGCGGAGCGATAGTGGGGTTTCAGAGAGAGAGAGGGGGAGCGATGGGGGTTTCAGAGAGAGAGGGGGAGCGATGTGGGTTTCAGAGAGAGAGGGGGAGCGATAGTGGGGTTTCTGAGAGAGAGAGAGAGAGGGGAACGATAGTGGGGTTTCAGAGAGAGAGAGAGGGGGAGCGATAGTGGGGTTTCAGAGAGAGAGTGGGAGCGATAGTGGGGTTTCAGAGAGAGAGAGGGGAGCGATAGTGGGGTTTCAGAGAGAGAGAGGGGGAGCGATAGTGGGGTTTCAGAGAGAGAGAGGGGGGAGCGATAGTGGGGTTTCAGAGAGAGAGAGGGGGAGCGATAGTGGGGTTTCAGAGAGAGAGAGGGGGAGCGATAGTGGGGTTTCAGAGAGAGAGGGGGGAGCGATAGTGGGGTTTCAGAGAGAGAGAGAGGGGGAGCGATAGTGGGGTTTCAGAGAGAGAGAGGGGGAGCGATAGTGGGGTTTCAGAGAGAGAGAGGGGGAGCGATAGTGGGGTTTCAGAGAGAGAGAGGGGGAGCGATAGTGGGGTTTCAGAGAGAGAGAGAGGGGGAGCGATAGTGGGGTTTCAGAGAGAGAGAGAGGGGGAGCGATAGTGGGGTTTCAGAGAGAGAGAGGGGGGAGCGATAGTGGGGTTTCAGAGAGAGAGAGGGGGAGCGATAGTGGGGTTTCAGAGAGAGAGAGAGGGGGAGCGATAGTGGGGTTTCAGAGAGAGAGAGGGGGAGCGATAGTGGGGTTTCAGAGAGAGAGGGGAGCGATAGTGGGGTTTCAGAGAGAGAGGGGGAGCGATAGTGGGGTTTCAGAGAGAGAGAGGGGGGAGCGATAGTGGGGTTTCAGAGAGAGAGAGGGGGAGCGATAGTGGGGTTTCAGAGAGAGAGAGGGGGAGCGATAGTGGGGTTTCAGAGAGAGAGAGGGGGAGCGATAGTGGGGTTTCAGAGAGAGAGAGAGAGAGAGGGGGAGCGATAGTGGGGTTTCAGAGAGAGAGAGGGAGAGGGGGAGCGATAGTGGGGTTGCAGAGAGAGAGGGGGGAGCGATAGTGGGGTTGCAGAGAGAGAGGGGGGAGCGATAGTGGGGTGTCAGAGAGAGAGGGGGAGCGATAGTGGGGTTTCAGAGAGAGAGAGGGGGAGCGATAGTGGGGTTGCAGAGAGAGGGGACGATAGTGGGGTTGCAGAGAGGGGGAGCGATAGTGGGGTTTCAGAGAGAGAGAAGGGGGAGCGATAGTGGGGTTTCAGAGAGAGAGAGGGGGAGCGATAGTGGGGTTTCAGAGAGAGAGAGGGGGAGCGATAGTGGGGTTTCAGAGAGAGAGAGGGGGAGCGATAGTGGGGTTTCAGAGAGAGAGAGGGGGGAGCGATAGTGGGGTTTCAGAGAGAGAGGGGGGAGCGATAGTGGGGTTTCAGAGAGAGAGGGGGAGCGATAGTGGGGTTTCAGAGAGAGAGGGGGAGCGATAGTGGGGTTTCAGAGAGAGAGGGGGAGCGATAGTGGGGTTTCAGAGAGAGAGAGGGGGAGCGATAGTGGGGTTTCAGAGAGAGAGAGAGAGGGGGAGCGATAGTGGGGTTTCAGAGAGAGAGAGGGGGAGCGATAGTGGGGTTTCAGAGAGAGAGGGGGAGCGATAGTGGGGTTTCAGAGAGAGGAGGGAGCGATAGTGGGGTTTCAGAGAGAGAGAGAGGGGGAGCGATAGTGGGGTTTCAGAGAGAGAGAGGGGGAGCGATAGTGGGGTTTCAGAGAGAGAGAGGGGGAGCGATAGTGGGGTTTCAGAGAGAGAGAGGGGGAGCGATAGTGGGGTTTCAGAGAGAGAGAGAGAGGGAGCGATAGTGGGGTTTCAGAGAGAGAGAGAGAGAGAGGGGGAGCGATAGTGGGGTTTCAGAGAGAGAGGAGAGGGGGAGCGATAGTGGGGTTTCAGAGAGAGAGGGGGAGCGATAGTGGGGTTTCAGAGAGAGAGAGAGAGGGGGAGCGATAGTGGGGTTTCAGAGAGAGAGAGAGGGGGAGCGATAGTGGGGTTTCAGAGAGAGAGAGGGGGAGCGATAGTGGGGTTTCAGAGAGAGAGGGGGAGCGATAGTGGGGTTTCAGAGAGAGAGAGGGGGGAGCGATAGTGGGGTTTCAGAGAGAGAGAGGGGAGCGATAGTGGGGTTTCAGAGAGAGAGAGAGGGGGAGCGATAGTGGGGTTTCAGAGAGAGAGGGGGAGCGATAGTGGGGTTTCAGAGAGAGAGAGGGGGAGCGATAGTGGGGTTTCAGAGAGAGAGAGAGAGAGGGGGAGCGATAGTGGGGTTTCAGAGAGAGAGAGAGAGGGGGAGCGATAGTGGGGTTTCAGAGAGAGAGAGAGGGGGAGCGATAGTTGGGTTTCAGAGAGAGAGAGAGGGGGAGCGATAGTGGGGTTTCAGAGAGAGAGAGAGGGGGAGCGATAGTGGGGTTTCAGAGAGAGAGAGAGGGGGAGCGATAGTGGGGTTTCAGAGAGAGAGAGAGGGGGAGCGATAGTGGGGTTTCAGAGAGAGAGAGAGGGGGAGCGATAGTGGGGTTTCAGAGAGAGAGAGAGGGGGAGCGATAGTGGGGTTTCAGAGAGAGAGAGAGGGGGAGCGATAGTGGGGTTTCAGAGAGAGAGAGAGAGGGGGAGCGATAGTGGGGTTTCAGAGAGAGAGAGAGGGGGAGCGATAGTGGGGTTTCAGAGAGAGAGAGAGAGGGGGAGCGATAGTGGGGTTTCAGAGAGAGAGAGGGGGAGCGATAGTGGGATTTCAGAGAGAGGGGGAGCGATAGTGGGGTTTCAGAGAAGAGAGAGCGAGCGATAGTGGGGTTTCAGAGAGAGAGAGGGGGGAGCGATAGGGGGTTTCAGAGAGAGAGCGGGAGCGATAGTGGGGTTTCAGAGAGAGAGGGGGAGCGATAGTGGGGTTTCAGAGAGAGAGAGAGAGAGGGGGAGCGATAGTGGGGTTTCAGAGAGAGAGAGAGGGGGGGAGCGATAGTGGGGTTTCAGAGAGAGAGAGAGGGGGAGCGATAGTGGGGTTTCAGAGAGAGAGGGGGAGCGATAGTGGGGTTTCAGAGAGAGAGAGAGTGAGAGAGGGGAGCCATAGTGGCGTTTCAGAGAGAGAGAGGGGGAGCGATAGTGGGGTTTCAGAGAGAGAGAGGTCGGAGCGATAGTGGGGTTTCAGAGAGAGAGAGGGGGAGCGATAGTGGGGTTTCAGAGAGAGAGAGGGGGAGCGATAGTGGGGTTTCAGAGAGAGAGAGAGAGAGGGAGCGATAGTGGGGTTTCAAGAGAGAGAGAGGGGGAGCGATAGTGGGGTTTCAGAGAGGAGAGGGGGAGCGATAGTGGGGTTTCAGAGAGAGGGGGAGCGATAGTGGGGTGCAGAGAGAGAGGGGGAGCGATAGTGGGGTTTCAGAGAGAGAGAGAGTGAGAGAGGGGGAGCGATAGTGGGGTTTCAGAGAGAGAGAGGGGGAGCGATAGTGGGGTTTCAGAGAGAGAGAGGGGGAGCGATAGTGGGGTTTCAGAGAGAGAGAGGGGGAGCGATAGTGGGGTTTCAGAGAGAGAGAGGGGGAGCGATAGTGGGGTTTCAGAGAGAGAGAGGGGGAGCGATAGTGGGGTTTCAGAGAGAGAGAGAGAGGGAGCGATAGTGGGACTTTAAGAGAGAGAGAGGGGGAGCGATAGTGGGGTTTCAGAGAGGAGAGGGGGAGCGATAGTGGGGTTTCAGAGAGAGGGGGAGCGATAGTGGGGGTGGCAGAGAGAGAGGGGGGAGCGATAGTGGGGTTTCAGAGAGAGAGAGAGAGGGGGGAGCGATAGTGGGGTTTCAGAGAGAGAGAGGGGGAGCGATAGTGGGGTTTCAGGGAGAGAGAGGGGGAGCGATAGTGGGGTTTCAGAGAGAGAGAGGGGAGCGATAGTGGGGTTTCAGAGAGAGAGAGGGGGGAGCGATAGTGGGGTTTCAGAGAGAGAGAGGGGGAGCGATAGTGGGGTTTCAGAGAGAGAGAGAGGGGGAGCGATAGTGGGGTTTCAGAGAGAGAGGAGGAGCGATAGTGGGGTTTTCAGAGAGAGAGAGGGGGAGCGATAGTGGGGTTTCAGAGAGAGAGAGGGGGAGCGATAGTGGGGTTTCAGAGAGAGAGGAGGGAGCGATAGTGGGGTTCAGAGAGAGAGAGGGGGAGCGATAGTGGGGTGGCAGAGGGAGAGGGAGCGATAGTGGGGTTTCAGAGAGAGGGGGGGGAGCGATAGTGGGGTTTCAGAGAGAGAGGGGGGAGCGATAGTGGGGTTTCAGAGAGAGAGGGAGGGAGCGATAGTGGGGTTTCAGAGAGAGAGGGGGGGAGCGATAGTGGGGTTTCAGAGAGAGGGGGAGCGATAGTGGGGTTTCAGAGAGAGGGGGAGCGATAGTGGGGTTTCAGAGAGAGAGAGAGAGAGGGGGAGCGATAGTGGGGTTTCAGAGAGAGAGAGAGAGAGAGAGAGAGGGGGAGCGATAGTGGGGTGGCAGAGAGAGGGGAGCGATAGTGGGGTTGGCAGAGAGAGAGAGGGGGAGCGATAGTGGGGTTTCAGAGAGAGAGAGAGGGGGAGCGATAGTGGGGTTTCAGAGAGAGAGAGGGGGAGCGATAGTGGGGTTTCAGAGAGAGAGAGGGGGGAGCGATAGTGGGGTTTCAGAGAGAGAGGAGGGGAGCGATAGTGGGGTTTCAGAGAGAGAGGGAGGGGGAGCGATAGTGGGGTTCAGAGAGAGAGGGGGAGCGATAGTGGGGTTTCAGAGAGAGAGAGAGAGAGAGGGGGAGCGATAGTGGGGTTTCAGAGAGAGAGAGGGGGAGCGATAGTGGGGTTTCAGAGAGAGAGAGGGGGAGCGATAGTGGGGTTTCAGAGAGAGAGAGGGGGAGCGATAGTGGGGTTTCAGAGAGAGGGGGGAGCGATAGTGGGGTTTCAGAGAGAGAGAGGGGGAGCGATAGTGGGGTTTCAGAGAGAGAGAGGGGGAGCGATAGTGGGGTTTCAGAGAGAGAGAGGGGGAGCGATAGTGGGGTTTCAGAGAGAGAGAGGGGGAGCGATAGTGGGGTTTCAGAGAGAGAGAGGGGGAGCGATAGTGGGGTTTCAGAGAGAGAGAGGGGGAGCGATAGTGGGGTTTCAGAGAGAGAGAGGGGGGAGCGATAGTGGGGTTTCAGAGAGAGAGAGGGAGAGGGGGAGCGATAGTGGGGTTTCAGAGAGAGGGGGAGCGATAGTGGGGTGTCAGAGAGAGAGGGGGAGCGATAGTGGGGTTTCAGAGAGAGAGAGAGAGAGGGGGAGCGATAGTGGGGTTTCAGAGAGAGAGAGAGAGAGGGGGAGCGATAGTGGGGTTTCAGAGAGAGGGGGAGCGATAGTGGGGTTGCAGAGAGAGAGGGGGAGCGATAGTGGGGTTTCAGAGAGAGAGAGAGAGAGGGGAGCGATAGTGGGGTTTCAGAGAGAGAGAGAGAGAGAGAGGGGAGCGATAGTGGGGTTTCAGAGAGAGGGGGGGAGCGATAGTGGGGTTTCAGAGAGAGAGAGGGGGGAGCGATAGTGGGGTTTCAGAGAGAGAGGGGGGAGCGATAGTGGGGTTTCAGAGAGAGGGGGGAGCGATAGTGGGGTTTCAGAGAGAGGGGGAGCGATAGTGGGGTTTCAGAGAGAGGGGGAGCGATAGTGGGGTTTCAGAGAGAGAGAGAGAGGGGGAGCGATAGTGGGGTTTCAGAGAGAGAGAGAGAGGGGGAGCGATAGTGGGGTTTCAGAGAGAGGGGGAGCGATAGTGGGGTTTCAGAGAGAGGGGGAGCGATAGTGGGGTTTCAGAGAGAGGGGGAGCGATAGTGGGGTTTCAGAGAGAGGGGGAGCGATAGTGGGGTTTCAGAGAGAGAGAGGGGAGCGATAGTGGGGTTTCAGAGAGAGAGGGGGAGCGATAGTGGGGTTTCAGAGAGAGGGGGAGCGATAGTGGGGTTTCAGAGAGAGAGGGGAGCGATAGTGGGGTTTCAGAGAGAGGGGGGAGCGATAGTGGGGTTTCAGAGAGAGGGGGGAGCGATAGTGGGGTTTCAGAGAGAGGGGGGAGCGATAGTGGGGTTTCAGAGAGAGGGGGGAGCGATAGTGGGGTTTCAGAGAGAGGGGGGGAGCGATAGTGGGGTTTCAGAGAGAGGGGGGAGCGATAGTGGGGTTTCAGAGAGAGAGGGGGAGCGATAGTGGGGTTTCAGAGAGAGAGGGGTGGAGCGATAGTGGGGTTTCAGAGAGAGGGGGAGCGATAGTGGAGTTTCAGAGAGAGGGGGAGCGATAGTGGGGTTTCAGAGAGAGGGGGAGCGATAGTGGGGTTTCAGAGAGAGGGGGAGCGATAGTGGGGTTTCAGAGAGAGGGGGAGCGATAGTGGGGTTTCAGAGAGAGGGGGAGCGATAGTGGGGTTTCAGAGAGAGGGGGAGCGATAGTGGGGTTTCAGAGAGAGGGGGAGCGATAGTGGGGTTTCAGAGAGAGGGGGAGCGATAGTGGGGTTTCAGAGAGAGGGGGAGCGATAGTGGGGTTTCAGAGAGAGGGGGAGCGATAGTGGGGTTTCAGAGAGAGGGGGAGCGATAGTGGGGTTTCAGAGAGAGGGGGAGCGATAGTGGGGTTTCAGAGAGAGGGGGAGCGATAGTGGGGTTTCAGAGAGAGGGGGAGCGATAGTGGGGTTTCAGAGAGAGGGGGAGCGATAGTGGGGTTTCAGAGAGAGGGGGAGCGATAGTGGGGTTTCAGAGAGAGGGGGGAGCGATAGTGGGGTTTCAGAGAGAGGGGGGAGCGATAGTGGGGTTTCAGAGAGAGGGGGGAGCGATAGTGGGGTTTCAGAGAGAGGGGGAGCGATAGTGGGGTTTCAGAGAGAGGGGGGAGCGATAGTGGGGTTTCAGAGAGAGGGGGAGCGATAGTGGGGTTTCAGAGAGAGGGGGAGCGAGAGGGGGAGCGATGGTGGGGTTTCTGAGAGAGAGAGAGGGGGAGCGATAGTGGGGTTTCAGAGAGAGAGAGGGGGAGCGATAGTGGGGTTTGAGAGAGAGAGAGAGAGGGGGGGAGCGATGGTGGGGTTTCTGAGAGAGAGAGAGGAGGAGCGATCGTGGGGTTTCAGAGAGAGAGAGGGGGAGCGATAGTGGGGTTTCAGAGAGAGAGAGGGGGAGCGATAGTGGGGTTTCAGAGAGAGAGAGGGGGAGCGATAGTGGGGTTTCAGAGAGAGAGAGGGGGAGCGATAGTGGGGTTTCAGAGAGAGAGAGGGGGAGCGATAGTGGGGTTTCAGAGAGAGAGAGTGGGAGCGATAGTGGGGTTTCAGAGAGAGAGAGGGGGAGCGATAGTGGGGTTTCAGAGAGAGAGAGGGATAGTGGGGTTTCAGAGAGAGAGAGGGGGAGCGATAGTGGGGTTTCAGAGAGAGAGAGTGGGAGCGATAGTGGGGTTTCAGAGAGAGAGGGGGAGCGATAGTGGGGTTTGAGAGAGGGGGAGCGATAGTGGGGTTTCAGAGAGAGAGAGGGGGAGCGATAGTGGGGTTTCAGAGAGAGAGAGGGGGAGCGATAGTGGGGTTTCAGAGAGAGAGAGAGAGAGAGGGTGGAGCGATGGTGGGGTTTCAGAGAGAGAGGGTGGAGCAATGGTGGGGTTTCAGAGAGAGAGAGGGGGAGCGATAGTGGGGTTTCAGAGAGAGAGAGGGGGAGCGATAGTGGGGTTTCAGAGAGAGAGAGGGGGAGCGATAGTGGGGTTTCAGAGAGAGAGAGGGGGAGCGATAGTGGGGTTTCAGAGAGAGAGAGGGGGAGCGATAGTGGGGTTTCAGAGAGAGAGAGGGGGAGCGATAGTGGGGTTTCAGAGAGAGAGAGAGAGGGGGAGCGATAGCGGGGTTTCAGAGAGAGAGGGGGGGCGACAGCGGGGTTTCAGAGCGGGGGGGGGGGCGACAGCGGGGTTTCAGAGCAGGGCGGGGGGGCGACAGCGGGGTTTCAGAGCAGGGGGGGGGCGACAGCGGGGTTTCAGAGCAGGGGGGGGGCGACAGCGGGGTTTCAGAGCAGGGGGGGGCGACAGCGGGGTTTCAGAGCAGGGGGGGGCGACAGCGGGGTTTCAGAGCAGGGGGGGGGCGACAGCGGGGTTTCAGAGCAGGGGGGGGCGACAGCGGGGTTTCAGAGCAGGGGGGGGCGACAGCGGGTTTCAGAGCAGGGGGGGGCGACAGCGGGGTTTCAGAGCAGGGGGGGGCGACAGCGGGGTTTCAGAGCGGGGGGGCGACAGCGGGGTTTCAGAGCAGGGGGGGGCGACAGCGGGGTTTCAGAGCGGGGGGGGCGACAGCGGGATGGCGGAGAGGGAGGGTGACAGCGTGGTGGTAGGGAGAGAGAGAGAGAGGGCGACGGTGGCGGGGGGGGGCGACGGTGGGGTGGGGGGCGGTGGGGTGGGTGGCGGGGGGGTGGCAGAGAAAGAAAGGGGGGCAACAATGAGGTGGCAGAGAAGGGGAGCGATAATGGGGTTTCAGAGAGGGGGAGGCGACAGTGGGGTTTCAGAGAGAGAGAGAGAGAGGGGTGGGCGACAGTGGGGTTTCAGAGAGAGAGAGCGGGGGGGAGGGCAATAGTGGGACGGGAGAGAGGGCGACAGTCTGGTGGCAGGGCGGGAGAGAGGGCGACAGTCTGGTGGCGGGGCGGGGAGAGAGGGCGACAGTCTGGTGGCGGGGCGGGAGAGAGGGCGACAGTCTGGTGGCGGGGCGGGAGAGAGGGCGACAGTCTGGTGGCGGGGCGGGAGAGAGGGCGACAGTCTGGTGGCGGGGCGGGAGAGAGGGCGACAGTCTGGTGGCGGGGCGGGAGAGAGGGCGACAGTCTGGTGGCGGGGCGGGAGAGAGGGCGACAGTCTGGTGGCGGGGGCGGGAGAGAGGGCGACAGTCTGGTGGCGGGGCGGGGGAGAGGGCGACAGTCTGGTGGCGGGGCGGGGGAGAGGGCGACAGTCTGGTGGCGGGGCGGGGGAGAGGGCGACAGTCTGGTGGCGGGGCGGGGGAGAGGGCGACAGTCTGGTGGCGGGGCGGGAGAGAGGGCGACAGTCTGGTGGCGGGGCGGGAGAGAGGGCGACAGTCTGGTGGCGGGGCGGGAGAGAGGGCGACAGTCTGGTGGCGGGGCGGGAGAGAGGGCGACAGTCTGGTGGCGGGGCGGGAGAGAGGGGCGACAGTCTGGTGGCGGGGCGGGAGAGAGGGCGACAGTCTGGTGGCGGGGCGATAGTGGGGAGGGAGGGGGGGGGGGCGATAGTGGGGAGGGAGGGGGGGGGCGATAGTGGGGAGGGAGGGGGGGGGCGATAGTGGGGAGGGAGGGGGGGGGCGATAGTGGGGAGGGGGGGGGGCGATAGTGGGGAGGGGGGGGGGGGCGATAGTGGGGAGGGAGGGGGGGGGGGGCGATAGTGGGGAGGGAGGGGGGGGGGCGATAGTGGGGAGGGAGGGGGGGGGGCGATAGTGGGGAGGGAGGGGGGGGGGGCGATAGTGGGGAGGGAGGGGGGGGGCGATAGTGGGGAGGGAGGGGGGGGGGCGATAGTGGGGAGGGAGGGGGGGGGGCGATAGTGGGGAGGGAGGGGGGGGGGCGATAGTGGGGAGGGAGGGGGGGGGGCGATAGTGGGGAGGGAGGGGGGGGGCGATAGTGGGGAGGGAGGGGGGGGGCGATAGTGGGGAGGGAGGGGGGGGGGCGATAGTGGGGAGGGAGGGGGGGGGCGATAGTGGGGAGGGAGGGGGGGGGGCGATAGTGGGGAGGGAGGGGGGGGGGGCGATAGTGGGGAGGGAGGGGGGGGGGCGATAGTGGGGAGGGAGGGGGGGGGGCGATAGTGGGGAGGGAGGGGGGGGGGCGATAGTGGGGAGGGAGGGGGGGGGGCGATAGGTTGGCCGAGGTGGAGGGAGGGGGTGAGGCCGAGGTGGGGGGAGGGGGTTTGGCCGAGGTGGAGGGAGGGCGTTTGGCCGAGGTGGAGAGGGAGGGCGTTTGGCCGAGGTGGAGAGGGAGGGCGTTTGGCCGAGGTGGAGAGGGAGGGCGTTTGGCAGAGGTGGAGAGAGGGGGGTTTGGCAGAGGGGGAGAGAGGGGGGTTTGGCAGAGGGGGAGAGAGGGGGGTTTGGCAGAGGGGGAGAGAGGGGGGTTTGGCAGAGGGGGAGAGAGGGGGGTTTGGCAGAGGGGGAGAGAGGGGGGTTTGGCAGAGGGGGAGAGAGGGGGGTTTGGCAGAGGGGGAGAGAGGGGGGTTTGGCAGAGGGGGAGAGAGGGGGGTTTGGCAGAGGGGGAGAGAGGGGGGTTTGGCAGAGGGGGAGAGAGGGGGGTTTGGCAGAGGGGGAGAGAGGGGGGGTTTGGCAGAGGGGGAGAGAGGGGGGTTTGGCAGAGGGGGGAGAGAGGGGGGTTTGGCAGAGGGGAGAGAGGGGGGTTTGGCAGAGGGGGAGAGAGGGGGGTTTGGCAGAGGGGGAGAGAGGGGGGTTTGGCAGAGGGGGAGAGAGGGGGGTTTGGCAGAGGGGGAGAGAGGGGGGTTTGGCAGAGGGGGAGAGAGGGGGGTTTGGCAGAGGGGGAGAGAGGGGGGTTTGGCAGAGGGGGAGAGAGGGGGGTTTGGCAGAGGGGGAGAGAGGGGGGTTTGGCAGAGGGGGAGAGAGGGGGGTTTGGCAGAGGGGGAGAGAGGGGGGTTTGGCAGAGGGGGAGAGAGGGGGGTTTGGCAGAGGGGGAGAGAGGGGGGTTTGGCAGAGGGGGAGAGAGGGGGGTTTGGCAGAGGGGGAGAGAGGGGGGTTTGGCAGAGGGGGAGAGAGGGGGGTTTGGCAGAGGGGGAGAGAGGGGGGTTGGCAGAGGGGGAGAGAGGGGGGTTTGGCAGAGGGGGAGAGAGGGGGGTTTGGCAGAGGGGGAGAGAGGGGGGTTTGGCAGAGGGGGAGAGAGGGGGGTTTGGCAGAGGGGGAGAGAGGGGGGTTTGGCAGAGGGGGAGAGAGGGGGGTTTGGCAGAGGGGGAGAGAGGGGGGTTTGGCAGAGGGGGAGAGAGGGGGGTTTGGCAGAGGGGAGAGAGAGGGGGGGTTTGGCAGAGGGGGAGAGAGGGGGGTTTGGCAGAGGGGGAGAGAGGGGGGTTTGGCAGAGGGGGAGAGAGGGGGGTTTGGCAGAGGGGGAGAGAGGGGGGTTTGGCAGAGGGGGAGAGAGGGGGGGTTTGGCAGAGGGGGAGAGAGGGGGGTTTGGCAGAGGGGGAGAGAGGGGGGTTTGGCAGAGGGGGAGAGAGGGGGGTTTGGCAGAGGGGGAGAGAGGGGGGTTTGGCAGAGGGGGAGAGAGGGGGGTTTGGCAGAGGGGGAGAGAGGGGGGTTTGGCAGAGGGGGAGAGAGGGGGGGTTTGGCAGAGGGGGAGAGAGGGGGGTTTGGCAGAGGGGGAGAGAGGGGGGTTTGGCAGAGGGGGAGAGAGGGGGGTTTGGCAGAGGGGGAGAGAGGGGGGTTTGGCAGAGGGGGAGAGAGGGGGGTTTGGCAGAGGGGGAGAGAGGGGGGTTTGGCAGAGGGGGAGAGAGGGGGGTTTGGCAGAGGGGGAGAGAGGGGGGTTTGGCAGAGGGGGAGAGAGGGGGGTTTGGCAGAGGGGGGAGAGAGGGGGGTTTGGCAGAGGGGGAGAGAGGGGGGTTTGGCAGAGGGGGAGAGAGGGGGGTTTGGCAGAGGGGGAGAGAGGGGGGGTTTGGCAGAGGGGGAGAGAGGGGGGTTTGGCAGAGGGGGAGAGAGGGGGGTTTGGCAGAGGGGGAGAGAGGGGGGTTTGGCAGAGGGGGAGAGAGGGGGGTTTGGCAGAGGGGGAGAGAGGGGGGTTTGGCAGAGGGGGAGAGAGGGGGGTTTGGCAGAGGGGGAGAGAGGGGGGTTTGGCAGAGGGGGAGAGAGGGGGGTTTGGCAGAGGGGGAGAGAGGGGGGTTTGGCAGAGGGGGAGAGAGGGGGGTTTGGCAGAGGGGGAGAGAGGGGGGTTTGGCAGAGGGGGAGAGAGGGGGGTTTGGCAGAGGGGGAGAGAGGGGGGGTTTGGCAGAGGGGGAGAGAGGGGGGTTTGGCAGAGGGGGAGAGAGGGGGGTTTGGCAGAGGGGGAGAGAGGGGGGTTTGGCAGAGGGGGAGAGAGGGGGGTTTGGCAGAGGGGGAGAGAGGGGGGTTTGGCAGAGGGGGAGAGAGGGGGGTTTGGCAGAGGGGGAGGGAGGGGGGTTTGGCAGAGGGGGAGGGAGGGGGGTTTGGCAGAGGGGGAGGGAGGGGGGTTTGGCAGAGGGGGAGGGAGGGGGGTTGCAGAGGGGGAGGGAGGGGGGTTTGGCAGAGGGGGAGGGAGGGGGGTTTGGCAGAGGGGGAGGGAGGGGGGTTTGGCAGAGGGGGAGGGAGGGGGGGGTTTGGCAGAGGGGGGAGGGGAGGGAGGGGGGTTTGGCAGAGGGGGAGGGAGGGGGGGTTTGGCAGAGGGGGAGGGAGGGGGGTTTGGCAGAGGGGGAGGGAGGGGGGTTTGGCAGAGGGGGAGGGAGGGGGGTTTGGCAGAGGGGGAGGAGGGGGGTTTGGCAGAGGGGGAGGGAGGGGGGTTTGGCAGAGGGGGAGGGAGGGGGGTTTGGCAGAGGGGGAGGGAGGGGGGTTTGGCAGAGGGGGAGGGAGGGGGGTTTGGCAGAGGGGGAGGGAGGGGGGTTTGGCAGAGGGGGAGGGAGGGGGGTTTGGCAGAGGGGGAGGGAGGGGGGTTTGGCAGAGGGGGAGGGAGGGGGGGTTTGGCAGAGGGGGAGGGAGGGGGGTTTGGCAGAGGGGGAGGGAGGGGGGTTTGGCAGAGGGGGAGGGAGGGGGGGTTTGGCAGAGGGGGAGGGAGGGGGGTTTGGCAGAGGGGGAGGGAGGGGGGTTTGGCAGAGGGGGAGGGAGGGGGGTTTGGCAGAGGGGGGAGGGAGGGGGGTTTGGCAGAGGGGGAGGGAGGGGGGGTTTGGCAGAGGGGGAGGGAGGGGGGTTTGGCAGAGGGGGAGGGAGGGGGGTTTGGCAGAGGGGGAGGGAGGGGGGTTTGGCAGAGGGGGAGGGAGGGGGGTTTGGCAGAGGGGGAGGGAGGGGGTTTGGCAGAGGGGGAGGGAGGGGGGTTTGGCAGAGGGGGAGGGAGGGGGGTTTGGCAGAGGGGGAGGGAGGGGGGTTTGGCAGAGGGGGAGGGAGGGGGGTTTGGCAGAGGGGGAGGGAGGGGGGTTTGGCAGAGGGGGAGGGAGGGGGGTTTGGCAGAGGGGGAGGGAGGGGGGGTTTGGCAGAGGGGGAGGGAGGGGGGTTTGGCAGAGGGGGAGGGAGGGGGGTTTGGCAGAGGGGGAGGGAGGGGGGTTTGGCAGAGGGGGAGGGAGGGGGGTTTGGCAGAGGGGGAGGGAGGGGGGGTTTGGCAGAGGGGGAGGGAGGGGGTTTGGCAGAGGGGGGAGGGAGGGGGGGTTTGGCAGAGGGGGAGGGAGGGGGGTTTGGCAGAGGGGGAGGGAGGGGGGGTTTGGCAGAGGGGGAGGGAGGGGGGTTTGGCAGAGGGGGAGGGAGGGGGGTTTGGCAGAGGGGGAGGGAGGGGGTTTGGCAGAGGGGGAGGGAGGGGGGTTTGGCAGAGGGGGAGGGAGGGGGGGTTTGGCAGAGGGGGAGGGAGGGGGGTTTGGCAGAGGGGGAGGGAGGGGGGTTTGGCAGAGGGGGAGGGAGGGGGGTTTGGCAGAGGGGGAGGGAGGGGGGTTTGGCAGAGGGGGAGGGAGGGGGGTTTGGCAGAGGGGGGAGGGAGGGGGGTTTGGCAGAGGGGAGGGAGGGGGGTTTGGCAGAGGGGGAGGGAGGGGGTTTGGCAGAGGGGGAGGGAGGGGGGTTTGGCAGAGGGGGAGGGAGGGGGGTTTGGCAGAGGGGGGAGGGAGGGGGGGTTTGGCAGAGGGGGGAGGGAGGGGGGTTTGGCAGAGGGGGAGGGAGGGGGGTTTGGCAGAGGGGGAGGGAGGGGGGTTTGGCAGAGGGGGAGGGAGGGGGGTTTGGCAGAGGGGGAGGGAGGGGGGTTTGGCAGAGGGGGAGGGAGGGGGGTTTGGCAGAGGGGGAGGGTGGGGGGTTTGGCAGAGGGGGAGGGAGGGGGGTTTGGCAGAGGGGGAGGGTGGGGGGTTTGGCAGAGGGGAGGGTGGGGGTTTGGCAGAGGGGGGAGGGTGGGGGGTTTGGCAGAGGGGGAGGGTGGGGGGTTTGGCAGAGGGGGAGGGTGGGGGGTTTGGCAGAGGGGGAGGGTGGGGGGTTTGGCAGAGGGGGAGGGTGGGGGGTTTGGCAGAGGGGGAGGGTGGGGGGTTTGGCAGAGGGGGAGGGTGGGGGGTTTGGCAGAGGGGGAGGGTGGGGGGTTTGGCAGAGGGGGAGGGTGGGGGGTTTGGCAGAGGGGGAGGGTGGGGGGTTTGGCAGAGGGGGAGGGTGGGGGGTTTGGCAGAGGGGGAGGGTGGGGGGTTTGGCAGAGGGGGAGGGTGGGGGGTTTGGCAGAGGGGGAGGGTGGGGGGTTTGGCAGAGGGGGAGGGTGGGGGGTTTGGCAGAGGGGGAGGGTGGGGGGTTTGGCAGAGGGGGAGGGTGGGGGGTTTGGCAGAGGGGGAGGGTGGGGGGTTTGGCAGAGGGGGAGGGTGGGGGGTTTGGCAGAGGGGGAGGGTGGGGGGTTTGGCAGAGGGGGAGGGTGGGGGGTTTGGCAGAGGGGGAGGGTGGGGGGTTTGGCAGAGGGGGAGGGTGGGGGGTTTGGCAGAGGGGGAGGGTGGGGGGTTTGGCAGAGGGGGAGGGTGGGGGGTTTGGCAGAGGGGGAGGGTGGGGGGTTTGGCAGAGGGGGAGGGTGGGGGGTTTGGCAGAGGGGGAGGGTGGGGGGTTTGGCAGAGGGGGAGGGTGGGGGGTTTGCAGAGGGGGAGGGTGGGGGGTTTGGCAGAGGGGGAGGGTGGGGGGTTTGGCAGAGGGGGAGGGTGGGGGGTTTGGCAGAGGGGGAGGGTGGGGGGTTTGGCAGAGGGGGAGGGTGGGGGGTTTGGCAGAGGGGGAGGGTGGGGGGTTTGGCAGAGGGGGAGGGTGGGGGGTTTGGCAGAGGGGGAGGGTGGGGGGTTTGGCAGAGGGGGAGGGTGGGGGGTTTGGCAGAGGGGGAGGGTGGGGGGTTTGGCAGAGGGGAGGGTGGGGGGTTTGGCAGAGGGGGAGGGTGGGGGGTTTGGCAGAGGGGGAGGGTGGGGGGTTTGGCAGAGGGGGAGGGTGGGGGGTTTGGCAGAGGGGGAGGGTGGGGGGTTTGGCAGAGGGGGAGGGTGGGGGGTTTGGCAGAGGGGGAGGGTGGGGGGTTTGGCAGAGGGGGAGGGTGGGGGGTTTGGCAGAGGGGGAGGGTGGGGGGTTGGCAGAGGGGGAGGGTGGGGGTTTGGCAGAGGGGGAGGGTGGGGGGTTTGGCAGAGGGGGAGGGTGGGGGGTTTGGCAGAGGGGGAGGGTGGGGGGTTTGGCAGAGGGGGAGGGTGGGGGGTTTGGCAGAGGGGGAGGGTGGGGGGTTTGGCAGAGGGGGAGGGTGGGGGGTTTGGCAGAGGGGGGAGGGTGGGGGGTTTGGCAGAGGGGGAGGGTGGGGGGTTTGGCAGAGGGGGAGGGTGGGGGGTTTGGCAGAGGGGGAGGGTGGGGGGTTTGGCAGAGGGGGAGGGTGGGGGGTTTGGCAGAGGGGGAGGGTGGGGGGTTTGGCAGAGGGGGAGGGTGGGGGGTTTGGCAGAGGGGGAGGGTGGGGGGTTTGGCAGAGGGGGAGGGTGGGGGGTTTGGCAGAGGGGGAGGGTGGGGGGTTTGGCAGAGGGGGAGGGTGGGGGGTTTGGCAGAGGGGGAGGGTGGGGGGTTTGGCAGAGGGGGAGGGTGGGGGGTTTGGCAGAGGGGGAGGGTGGGGGGTTTGGCAGAGGGGGAGGGTGGGGGGTTTGGCAGAGGGGGGAGGGTGGGGGGGTTTGGCAGAGGGGGAGGGTGGGGGGTTTGGCAGAGGGGGAGGGTGGGGGGTTTGGCAGAGGGGGAGGGTGGGGGGTTTGGCAGAGGGGGAGGGTGGGGGGTTTGGCAGAGGGGGAGGGTGGGGGGTTTGGCAGAGGGGGAGGGTGGGGGGTTTGGCAGAGGGGGAGGGTGGGGGGTTTGGCAGAGGGGGAGGGTGGGGGGTTTGGCAGAGGGGGAGGGTGGGGGGTTTGGCAGAGGGGGAGGGTGGGGGTTTGGCAGAGGGGGAGGGTGGGGGGTTTGGCAGAGGGGGAGGGTGGGGGGTTTGGCAGAGGGGGAGGGTGGGGGGTTTGGCAGAGGGGGAGGGTGGGGGGTTTGGCAGAGGGGGAGGGTGGGGGGTTTGGCAGAGGGGGAGGGTGGGGGGTTTGGCAGAGGGGGAGGGTGGGGGGGTTTGGCAGAGGGGGAGGGTGGGGGGTTTGGCAGAGGGGGAGGGTGGGGGGTTTGGCAGAGGGGGAGGGTGGGGGGTTTGGCAGAGGGGGAGGGTGGGGGGTTTGGCAGAGGGGGAGGGTGGGGGGTTTGGCAGAGGGGGAGGGTGGGGGGTTTGGCAGAGGGGGAGGGTGGGGGGTTTGGCAGAGGGGGAGGGTGGGGGGTTTGGCAGAGGGGGAGGGTGGGGGGTTTGGCAGAGGGGGAGGGTGGGGGGTTTGGCAGAGGGGGAGGGTGGGGGGTTTGGCAGAGGGGGAGGGTGGGGGGTTTGGCAGAGGGGGGAGGGTGGGGGGTTTGGCAGAGGGGGAGGGTGGGGGGTTTGGCAGAGGGGGAGGGTGGGGGGTTTGGCAGAGGGGGAGGGTGGGGGGTTTGGCAGAGGGGGAGGGTGGGGGGTTTGGCAGAGGGGGAGGGTGGGGGGTTTGGCAGAGGGGGAGGGTGGGGGGTTTGGCAGAGGGGGAGGGTGGGGGGTTTGGCAGAGGGGGAGGGTGGGGGGTTTGGCAGAGGGGGAGGGTGGGGGGTTTGGCAGAGGGGGAGGGTGGGGGGTTTGGCAGAGGGGGAGGGTGGGGGGTTTGGCAGAGGGGGAGGGTGGGGGGTTTGGCAGAGGGGGAGGGTGGGGGGTTTGGCAGAGGGGGAGGGTGGGGGTTTGGCAGAGGGGGAGGGTGGGGGGTTTGGCAGAGGGGGAGGGTGGGGGGTTTGGCAGAGGGGGAGGGTGGGGGGTTTGGCAGAGGGGAGGGTGGGGGGTTTGGCAGAGGGGGAGGGTGGGGGGTTTGGCAGAGGGGGAGGGTGGGGGGTTTGGCAGAGGGGGAGGGTGGGGGTTTGGCAGAGGGGGAGGGTGGGGGGTTTGGCAGAGGGGGAGGGTGGGGGGTTTGGCAGAGGGGGAGGGTGGGGGGTTTGGCAGAGGGGGAGGGTGGGGGGTTTGGCAGAGGGGGAGGGTGGGGGGTTTGGCAGAGGGGGAGGGTGGGGGGTTTGGCAGAGGGGGAGGGTGGGGGGTTTGGCAGAGGGGGAGGGTGGGGGGTTTGGCAGAGGGGGAGGGTGGGGGGTTTGGCAGAGGGGGAGGGTGGGGGGTTTGGCAGAGGGGGAGGGTGGGGGGTTTGGCAGAGGGGGAGGGTGGGGGGTTTGGCAGAGGGGGAGGGTGGGGGGTTTGGCAGAGGGGGAGGGTGGGGGGTTTGGCAGAGGGGGAGGGTGGGGGGTTTGGCAGAGGGGGAGGGTGGGGGGTTTGGCAGAGGGGAGGGTGGGGGGTTTGGCAGAGGGGGAGGGTGGGGGGTTTGGCAGAGGGGGAGGGTGGGGGGTTTGGCAGAGGGGGAGGGTGGGGGGTTTGGCAGAGGGGAGGGTGGGGGGTTTGGCAGAGGGGGAGGGTGGGGGGTTTGGCAGAGGGGGAGGGTGGGGGGTTTGGCAGAGGGGGAGGGTGGGGGGTTTGGCAGAGGGGGAGGGTGGGGGGTTTGGCAGAGGGGGAGGGTGGGGGGTTTGGCAGAGGGGGAGGGTGGGGGGTTTGGCAGAGGGGGAGGGTGGGGGGTTTGGCAGAGGGGGAGGGTGGGGGGTTTGGCAGAGGGGGAGGGTGGGGGGTTTGGCAGAGGGGGAGGGTGGGGGGTTTGGCAGAGGGGGAGGGTGGGGGGTTTGGCAGAGGGGGAGGGTGGGGGGTTTGGCAGAGGGGGAGGGTGGGTGAGGGTGGGGGGTTTGGCAGAGGGGGAGGGTGGGGGGTTTGGCAGAGGGGGAGGGTGGGGGGTTTGGCAGAGGGGGAGGGTGGGGGGTTTGGCAGAGGGGGAGGGTGGGGGGTTTGGCAGAGGGGGAGGGTGGGGGGTTTGGCAGAGGGGGAGGGTGGGGGGTTTGGCAGAGGGGAGGGTGGGGGTTTGGCAGAGGGGGAGGGTGGGGGGTTTGGCAGAGGGGGAGGGTGGGGGGTTTGGCAGAGGGGGAGGGTGGGGGGTTTGGCAGAGGGGGAGGGTGGGGGTTTGGCAGAGGGGGAGGGTGGGGGGTTTGGCAGAGGGGGAGGGTGGGGGGTTTGGCAGAGGGGGTTGTCGGGGGGGTTTGGCAGAGGGGGTTGTCGGGGAGGGTGGGGAGAGGGAGAGGGAGAGGGAGGGTTGGCAGGGGAGAGAGTGGGGGGGAGAGGGGGTTGTCGGGGAGAGAGTGGGGGGGAGAGAGGGGGTTGTCGGGGAGAGAGTGGGGGGAGAGAGGGGGTTGTCGGGGAGAGAGTGGGGGGGAGAGAGGGGGTTGTCGGGGAGAGAGTGGGGGGGAGAGAGGGGGTTGTCGGGGAGAGAGTGGGGGAGAGAGAGGGGGTTGTCGGGGAGAGAGTGGGGGAGAGAGAGGGGGTTGTCGGGGAGAGAGTGGGGGAGAGAGAGGGGGTTGTCGGGGAGAGAGTGGGGGAGAGAGAGGGGGTTGTCGGGGAGAGAGTGGGGGAGAGAGAGGGGGTTGTCGGGGAGAGAGTGGGGGAGAGAGAGGGGGTTGTCGGGGAGAGAGTGGGGGAGAGAGAGGGGGTTGTCGGGGAGAGAGTGGGGGAGAGAGAGGGGGTTGTCGGGGAGAGAGTGGGGGAGAGAGAGGGGGTTGTCGGGGAGAGAGTGGGGGAGAGAGAGGGGGTTGTCGGGGAGAGAGTGGGGGGAGAGAGAGGGGGTTGTCGGGGAGAGAGTGGGGGAGAGAGAGGGGGTTGTCGGGAGAGAGTGGGGGAGAGAGAGGGGGTTGTCGGGGAGAGAGTGGGGGAGAGAGAGGGGGTTGTCGGGGAGAGAGTGGGGGAGAGAGAGGGGGTTGTCGGGGAGAGAGTGGGGGAGAGAGAGGGGGTTGTCGGGGAGAGAGTGGGGGAGAGAGAGGGGGTTGTCGGGGAGAGAGTGGGGGAGAGAGAGGGGGTTGTCGGGGAGAGAGTGGGGGAGAGAGAGGGGGTTGTCGGGGAGAGAGTGGGGGAGAGAGAGGGGGTTGTCGGGGAGAGAGTGGGGGAGAGAGAGGGGGTTGTCGGGGAGAGAGTGGGGGAGAGAGAGGGGGTTGTCGGGGAGAGAGTGGGGGAGAGAGAGGGGGTTGTCGGGGAGAGAGTGGGGGAGAGAGAGGGGGTTGTCGGGGAGAGAGTGGGGGAGAGAGAGGGGGTTGTCGGGGAGAGAGTGGGGGAGAGAGAGGGTTTGTCAGGGAGAGTGGGGGAGGGAGTGGGGGAGAGAGGGAGGGTTGACTGAGTGGGAGGGACGGGAGTGGCAGAGTGGGCGTATGGGTGGGAGGGAGGTGGGATTGTGGTGAGAGGGAGGAAGTGGGCGGCAACTCCATTAAAGGTGCAAACCCTGAGTGATTAGTCATCGTCTATAGTAGCAATGGAATGGTTAGAATAAACCCAATGAGTCTGACGGGTGGAGGGTGGGCTCTGCATTGATCGTGACTTTTTAAACAGCATTCACTTCTTTTCTCTCGTTGACCAATTGACCTCCTACTTCCCCCCCCCCCCCCCCAACTTGGCCCTTAGGCTGAGTAGGACTGTGGCAATATCCTCCAGCAAACGCAATGGGTAAGGAGAAGATCCACATCAACATTGTCGTGATTGGACACGTAGATTCTGGCAAGTCCACCACCACTGGACACTTGATCTACAAATGTGGCGGCATCGACAAGCGAACCATCGAGAAGTTTGAGAAGGAAGCTGCCGAGGTGAGAAAACAAGGAAGATCAACTTTCCATGGTTGTTACTGATGTGCCTCTGGAAGGTTGGCTTGTACAGTTCTGTAATTAAAGACCCGATGAGCATGACTGAATGTTGTAAATGCCATGTAGGATACTTAACAAACTGTATCGTAATGAAACTTGTCTTTTTTTTAACCCTCCCGCTTCAGTTGTATTCATCACTGCAACTAGACACGAAGTTACTGTTCTGTTTTTGTGGACCCAAGCTCTTGAAAAATGAGAATGAAACTACCAAAGTGAATGGTAGGCTAAATTCTGAAGAGCATTCAAGATGTTGCATCTATGCTGTAGATTCAGCAGGATTTGCGCTTAACTATCTCCCTTTCTCCACTCATTCCTACTAAGCTTTATTAAACAGCAAGCAGTTAATGTGGCTCAGATTTTTCTGGCTTTTGGGTGGGAAGAAAATAATCCTTTGAGTACAACAAAGCTTTTATCCTATGACCTGCAAAATAGGTATCGTTTGATGATCAAAATTAATTTCCTTTTGTTGTAAAAGTCATAACTAGAATGAGAAGTGTATCCATACCCATGTTAAATTTGGGCTTAGAAATGCTAGAGTGCTCAAAGGGTTAAATTGCTTATTGGTTTTGCATGGTTGGAGCATTGAATTACCAGGATCCCTACATCAGCATGTTACTATGGTTGTCCTGTTTGTGCATTTGCTTTCTCTAGAGAAGTGTCTGAATAGAATATCGTGGAGTAGGTTGTACTTCAAGGGTAGTAATTGGGTTAAACTTTGACTGACATTGTAGTAGTGTGGCCTTCAAATTATTTAGACTTTTATATTAAAAAAATTGCATTGTTGCTAAGCAAATTTGAGAATTAGGGCAGCTGCACTGTTTTGAACAGTAGGAAAACTATGAAAGCATATTATTGCTAGCCTTATTTAAAAATGGTGTTACTTAATGATTATGCATGGCTGGGCTTTTTAATGGTATACATAGCACCTTCAAACTGGTCCCTGAAACATTTATGCTGTCTCAGGTTAGGTACAATAGTAGGTATTGTTATGTGCTGACTGCTGCCAAGGAAATAGCCTGGGTACTGCAGCTGCTTTGAAAATAATAACCAGCAAAGTTAAAAAAAATCAACATGACTGGCAATTTTAATATGATCATAAAATTGCATTATTAGTACTTTTTCACAGGAGTCACCGATCCTGTGATTTTCATTCTCTTCAGTTATAACTTGCGTCCTTGAGGCTGATCTGGAATAAAGAATTTAAAAGTACACTTCAAATGCTTGAGGTGCATTTATAATTTGGATCCTCTCAGAATTTCAGTGTTCAACTCATGTACATGATATTCAATATAAATTGCAAAGCCTCACCTAAACACTGCAAATGGCATACGCACAGCTCTATAAACAACTGATAGCTAGGCTTTACAAGCTGAATGCATCCATTTGCAGTACTCACCAGGAGCTTTGTAACTCATTAAAAGTACTTGTATATGGCTTGAATGTGAAAATTGAGTCACTCTAAATTATAAATGCAGGTTTAATTTACTTCACATCTGAATCAATTAGTGCACTTCTTGTGAAAGAAGGAAGCCATTTTAGATCACCCAGGCAGCAAAGCAAAACTGGCATCTACAATGGAAATGCATTTGGCATAGTTGCAGTTCTTGGCTCCTGCTGTCATTCTCCTCTTGCCTAACCTCCCCCATGCCCAAAAACCAAATTCCTTGGGACACCAATACATCTGCTGAACTTGGTTCCCGGAGTACCTTCTTGCCAAAATTCACAAGGGACAAATGAACCAAACCAAGAGAAAGGACACGCTATTTCCAGTAACCCTGCCCATCGAGCCCCAGATACAACAACCCGTGCAACTCCCAGATGGCAGCTAGACCAAATGCAAAATCCTCAGCATGAGCATTGGTACCAATGATTACATCCCCATGATTGGTTCCTGATTTTTATTTAAAAAATTGTGACCACCATTGCCAATTATTACTGACTACACATTGTATAACAGCTTATGCCAGTAAAGGATATCTTTCCTACCTGGTGAGCGAGAGCGAGAGCGAGAGAGAGAGAGAGAGAGAGAGAGAGGAAGAAAGATAAATAGGAACAAATCTTAACCTGTATTTCCCAGCAGCTAGAAGTGTCATTGGAGACCTGTGAAGAGGTAATGTGTACACACAACCTCCTCACTAATCTACTCTTGTATTCTGCAGAAAGGGAACGGGAAAGGAAGGTGTTTTAGTGTGAGTCACCAATGCAAAAATGCTTGGCTTTGTGGTCTGATGAGTCTGTTTGAGAAAACAACTATTTGTTGTGGCTTCAGCACATGAAATATTGTGACCAGTGCTGATGTAGAAATCTACTATTAAAATACTGGAATGCACTGCCTGAAAGGGTGGTGGAAACGGATTCAGTCGTGGCTTTCAAAAAATAATTGGATAAATACTTGAAGGGAAAAAATTTGCAGGGCTACGGGGAAAGAGCGGGGGAATGGGACTAATTGGATTGCTAACAAGGAGCCAGTGTAGGCACGATGGGCCGAATGGCCTCCCGTGCTGTCACCATTCTATTAAGCGTTTAACGTGCAGCATTGATTGATCTGCACAAATAAGGCTTGCTTTACAATGTTGACTTCAAAACATGTTTTCTTTTTAACAGAACTCATAAGTATGCTGGAATTATGTCCCCATATAGTTTCAGCATTCTGTATTAGCTTGTAGTAACTATATGTTTAGTATTGCACAATTAATTGCATTTTATTCTTGTAGATGGGCAAGGGTTCCTTCAAGTACGCCTGGGTGTTGGACAAGTTGAAGGCTGAACGTGAACGTGGTATTACTATTGACATTTCTCTCTGGAAATTTGAAACCAGCAAGTATTACATTACCATTATTGATGCCCCTGGACACAGGGATTTCATTAAGAACATGATTACAGGTACTTCTCAGGTAGGTACAGGTGAAGTCAGAGTTGCCGAAGTAACATTTTGGAAAAACATGGCAATAAGTGAATAAATGAATCTTAACCTGTATTTGTAGGCTGACTGTGCTGTACTGATAGTTGCTGCTGGTGTCGGTGAGTTCGAAGCTGGCATATCTAAGAACGGCCAGACTCGGGAGCATGCCCTGCTGGCCTACACTCTGGGTGTGAAGCAGCTAATCGTTGGAGTGAATAAGATGGACTCCACTGAACCACCATATAGCCAAAAGAGATATGAAGAGATCGTCAAGGAAGTTAGTACTTACATCAAGAAAATTGGTTACAATCCAGACACTGTGGGATTCGTACCAATCTCTGGCTGGCATGGTGATAACATGCTGGAGGCTAGTGCTAATGTAAGTAACTTCGGGGTCTGTCGGGTTTTCTGTACTTTGTTTATTGGTTTGTAGCAATCTTGTGCATCCTCTACAGTGCTGCCAGTAATGGTCATCCTGACTTTGGCAGTGTTAAAGTAAGTGAGGAGATTGTCCCTTCCAAGATGCAGGTATGTACCTAATTTGGCCACTTTGTTCCTATGGAATCTGCTGCAATATAAAAGGGACATTCCATGGACTACGTTGCAATTTTTCAATAGGAAGAAAACATTTGCGATGTGTTTTTTTACACAGATGACTTGGTTTAAAGGTTGGAAGATCAACCGTAAGGAGGGTAATGCTAATGGAGTTACTCTGCTGGAGGCTCTGGATTCTATCTTGCCACCACAGCGACCAACAGAAAAGCCCCTTCGTCTCCCTTTGCAAGATGTCTACAAAATTGGTGGTAAGTGTCTGAGTTTGGAATATTGTCAAATGAAGGATGAAAGTAAAATTTATTCATTAAAATCCAGTTTTTTGATAGAGAAATGAATGGTGGATTTTTCCTTGTACAAAAAAAATGAAATCCCTCAAGGAGGTGGCCAGAAAGCTAGAAATGACCATCGGACATTAAAGGCTTGGATGCCCTTATTAAAAATGGGAGGGTGCCCAGTCACTCTTTTATATATACGGTATACTATTTTAAGCCTGGGCGAATTAGTTTGTTTCACATAAACATTGCATTCTCTAATTGTAGAACTATGAGATTCACCAAAACGGCAACTCAAATCAATTAAAGTTGATTAAGTATAAAAGTAGCTTATCTTTTATAAAAGGCAGTCAGCAAACCTGTAATTGTGACAATAATTAGTCTTGTGGCTGCCCGATGGGTCAAAGTAAGTAAGATGTATACCACATTCTTGCATTGTATTACGGGTAGTGGCGGAGAGGAGGTAACAACCTTTAGAAGCAATATATTTGATCTGTATGATCACTGACTCATGATTGCATATCTAACCACTTACTAAGTAAAAGTGCGGCCTTTGGGTCTATGGTCACTATTCGATGTACGTTTGTTCAGAAACAATTTGTACGCAGTGGTGCTGATAAACTTTGATCTTGCTGGGTGCTAATCTGGGTTGGCAAACTTGGAATACTGATCTTGTTCTCTCTAGAATGTAAACTAAATGAATTTTTTTTTCTTGCAGGTATTGGTACTGTACCAGTGGGTCGCATTGAAACTGGTGTTCTGAAACCTGGAATGGTAGTTACCTTTGCACCTGTTAATGTAACAACGGAAGTAAAGTCCGTTGAAATGCATCACGAAGCCCTGACTGAAGCTATGCCTGGTGACAATGTTGGGTTCAACGTCAAAAATGTGTCTGTAAAAGATGTCCGTCGTGGCAATGTTGCTGGGGACAGCAAGAATGATCCACCAATGGAAGCTGCCAACTTCACCTCGCAAGTTAGTGATTGTCATTTATTGTCAATTATCTCGGGGTTGATACTGTTTGTTATTTGTCTAGATTAGTGGTGGGACTAATGGCTTTGGTCCCGATAAAGGAAAACTGTTCTGTAGTTTCTTTTTAGAGTTTTTTTCTTAAATTTTTTAATAAGTTTGAATCAAGGTGCTGCTTAAGATAGCAATTGTATGCTTTCTGGAAAATGCTTCAGTCCTAAAATTGTATTACACTCACAGACTACAAATTCACAGTCAGAATTGTGCATATGAAAGCAAAAGATTACTTGGTAATTTATATATAAAACTTAAATTGTAGATATATGCTAGTGTATTTGTATAGCACCTTTAACAGAAAAATATCCCAGTACAGTAACTTTGAAACCCAATTTCATGGTTTATTACAGGTAATCATCTTGAACCACCCAGGCCAAATTGCTTCTGGCTATGCTCCTGTCTTGGATTGCCACACTGCTCACATTGCTTGCAAGTTTGCTGAGTTGAAGGAGAAGATTGACCGCCGGTCTGGAAAGAAGCTGGAAGACAACCCCAAGTTCCTGAAGTCTGGGGATGCCGCCATTGTTGAAATGATTCCTGGCAAGCCCATGTGTGTTGAGAGCTTCTCTGAGTACCCACCTCTGGGTAAGTAAAACCACACCCTGGATGAATAGATATTTCACTTGATATCCCTGCTGTTGCATCAACCTTGAAATTAACAAGTACTCTTTAAATATTGCAGGCCGTTTTGCAGTTCGTGACATGAGGCAGACTGTGGCTGTTGGAGTCATTAAGGCTGTTGAGAGGAAGGCGACTGGTGCTGGCAAAGTCACCAAGTCTGCCCAGAAGGCTCAGAAAAGCAGATGAATTCTATATCTGTCAGCTGCCACTTCAGTCTCCTCAGTTGGAAGCGCAGTTTTAGAACGGATGATCACAGTTTACCATTTAAGCTCCATAATAAAAGACTGGTTAATGATTAAAATGCATCGTAAATACTTCAGAAGGAAAGGATTGTGGACCATTTTATTAATCTTATGTTGTGGCAGTTTTAAGTTATTAGTTTTAAAAGCTGTACTTTTAAAAGGAAACCAATGCCTTGACCAATAATTCTGTCACAGAAATTAAAGCTGTTAAAAACATATATGGAATCAGTTCTTTTTCTCAATAGAATAAACATTAGTTTTCCTAAGAACTTTTTACACCAGTTATAACTTCTGAAAGTGCCTTAGGTTTTACTTTGAAACATAGGAACAGGAGGAGGCCATTCAGTCAGATGCTGGCTGATCTGTATCTCAACTCCATTTACCAGCCTTGCTCCATATCCCTTGATACCTTTACCCACAAAAATCTATCCATCTAAGTCTTGAAAAACCTTGTACTTGTATGACTATTAATTTGTCACAAGATAAATGTCTCATTTGGTGCTAAAACTAATACTTCTGAATAACTTTGGTTGCATTGTGAAACGCTTCAAATTGGCTGGTTGGAAACCATTAAGTAAAAGCCCTTTTATATGTGTTGCATTCATCTTGCGGGACAAGCTTATCTTTTCAGAGGTTTTGGCTGTTCCAAAATATTGCTAATTTACATGGGCCTTGGTCTGTTTGATTTGATCTTAACTGTTTTTGATACAACTGGGTATATCCTAATGTAGGTGGAGCATACATGTATAAAGACTGTAGGATTCCATTGTACCTCCTTTTAATGCGGCGATGTCTCTATTTTCCATGGCGGGTAGAGTAGAGGTCAAATATTTTGACTCCCTTCACTTATGGGGTCAGCTGAAAAAAAAATGGTGACATGAAGCTCAATAAGCTTTCAAGGCAATGGAGGAGTTTATGTTGATGTATCCTGCTTACTATCAAGTCCAAAGAAAGAAGTTCTTTGCACTAATGAGTCAAAACTGCCTGATCCTTGAAGGAGTGCAGAGGGCGATCGACAATTGGATGTCGATCTTTTTTCGGGTACAGTGGATGAACTTTGTACACCAGCAGATCCACAGATTGGTGATGGAGTCTCCCATCAAATCAACTGATGAGTCTCTGTTGCGGTTACGCTGATGGGAGAAATCAGATCCTGGATGCACAAAAGGTGTTGAAAGTCGGATCCTGGATGTACAGGGGGCATTGAAAGCCAGATGAGACAGATAGGGGAATAGCCTCGTGTGCCAGGAGTTTAGCAGCCAGACCCTTGCAGCCTCAAATTGATTCAAACCGACCTGGCAGACGTGCTGCCGTCATGGTCTGTCGGTGGCTGTATCGTGCCAGGTGTTGAGATTAAGATTCCAAGGTGGCCATTAGTGTCTTTGCTGTTTCTTGTGCCTGCGTTTGTTGCGATATCCAGACTGCAGCTGGCTATAGAAGACACTTTGGGGAATTCGATAATCCTGCATATGAACGATGTAATGCGACCAACGCAACTGGACCTTTTTGATTGTGGCCTCTATTCCAGTTACAGTGCAGTGCTCGAGGACATCAGTGTTAGACACTCCGTGCTGCAGTTTGATGTCAAAGTCTCCACTGAATCCACAGATGGGTGCAGCTATAGCAGAGGATATGTGTATATTTTATGGTGGTAGATATTCTCTTGGTAGGCTGTAGGAATAAAAATGAGGAAATGTTATTTATCTCACTGATACTATTCCACTCTCCCATTGCCCATGTAAAATGTGCCCTATCACAAACTCAACCCAATCCACTAATTTTTCAAGGTAAGCCTCCAAGAAGACCGAGATTGGACATTTCTCTTTGCTTCTTGAGAGTAATAATGGAAACAATCCAGTATCTCAACCTGCATACAATTCCACTGGTCGGATTAACAGGTGACTTTTCCATTGGTGTACACTGGGTTCCATTTTATCATCTGTATCTTGTAACATTCAATCATAGAATCATACAGCACAGAAAGAGCTATCCAATTAGTCCCACAAATTTTCCCCTTCAAGTATTTATCCAATTCCCTTTTGAAAGTTATTATTGAATCTGCTTCCACCACCCTTTCAGGCAAAGCACTCCAGACTATAACTTGCTGCGTTTAAAAAAAAATTCTCGTAGCCTCTGGTTCTTTTGCTAATTACCTTAAATCTGTGTCCTCGACCCTTCTGCAACTGGAAATGGTCTCTCCTTATTTACTCTATCAAAACCCTTCATGATTTTGAACACGTGCAGTTGGGGGTAAGGGTGGGTAGTTCATTGGCTGTAAAGTGCTTTGGATCACCTGTACAAATGCAAGCTTGCTCTTTTAGTTTCTTCTAAATTGGGTCGGATTTTAAAGTTTGCTAATCAGCTCTCTGATTTTGGGACCTCAATGCATCAGCTGCCTACATATGGCAACAGTCATCCTAACGTCCTGAGTTGCAGCCTCTCGATTTTCTTTTCTACAGTGAAAAACCACTTCAGTTTAAAGAGTTCATCTTCATAACTAGATCTCCTAATTTCAAGTTGGTCCTTTCTGAACTGTCGACAATGCATCAATGTCCTTTTGAAAATGGGCGGAGTGCAAAATTGTGCACAATAATCTAAATGTAATATTTCAAATGGATGATACAGGGTGTCAGCCTTGGCTCAGTGCTCGCGCACTTGCCTCTGAGTCAGAAGGTCGTGGGTTCAAGTCCCACTCTATAGATTGGTGCACAAATTCTAGGCTGATAGTCCAGTGCAGAACTGAGGGAGTGCAGCACTGTCGGAGGTGCTGTCTTTTGGATGAGATGTTAAACCGACGTCCCGTCTTCTCCTTCAGCTGAACATAAAAGATCCCACAGCATTATTTCAAAGAGGAGCAGGGGAGTTCTGGCCAATATTTATCCCTCAACCAATATCACTAAAACATATCTGGTCATTATCTCATTTCTGTTTGTGGGAGCTTGCTGTGCGCAAATTGGCTGCCGTGTTTCCTACATTACGTTAGTGACTACCCTTCAAAAGTACTTAATTGGCTGTAAAGCACTTTGGGACTTCCTGAGGTCTTGAAAGGCACCAAATGAATGCAAGTTCTTTCTTTTAATCAAATGCCCTCGAGCTGAATCCTTGTATTTCATTCACTCTATTGATAGCTTCCCACTGATTGGAAATGTTCAGTGAACCTTCAAAAATGTTTCACCTGTGAAGTTTTATGTCTTCTGCAAATGTAAATTAAATTCACTGTATAGTCCACATACCCTATTCTTTACTTCCTCAAAGACCTGCAGTAGAGTCATGAATTATTGCTTCGAAGCCTCTGCTGAGCACTTATCATGGGCTTTGTATTCTTTAGATAAATGGTGATAACCTGCTGCAGAATGCTCTTGAGCATTTTCCTCCTGTGGATGGGAGGTTAACCTGTCCAAAGTGTCCAGATTCAGGCAAACTTTTAGATATTGGGAAAATATTTGCCAGCCCACAGTCCTTAGGTACAACGGAATCTGTAAAAATATTAACGATAGCCTGACCTACTCTTATTTTGTTGTTCATTCCATTCTAGGTATCCTATAGATATAGTTAAAACCTCATTAGGGTGAGACTCTGCTACTGGTGCAGTCTCACTCGCTGTGACCCACACACAGGTCAAAGAATTGGGAGCAGAGCCTTAACGGCTGCGAAATGAGTGCCACAAATTGCTGCACTGACCTTCGCAGCCAATTCTCCGATCTGCTCCCACCAAATGAGACTGCACTGGAAGCACAGCTACACAATTTTGCGGCATTCATTTCTTGTTTTAAAAATAACGGGGAGATGAGTGAGATGGGAAAGAAATCATTTGTATGGGTTATGTATGCAAGAGGAAAAAAGAAGGTAGTAGAAAGCTTACGGCTAAGGTGAAGGAACATGCAGGACTGGGGATAAATACCTCTTCAAATCACATTTAAAAAAACAAAGTAACTTCAAGGCTGAAATCTAATCCTGGGGGCACTAAATTGGACGTGCAGCGCCTGTTGTTTTGGCGCGACAAGGCCTCTTCAACATCCAAGATGGCGTCTTGGATGCGCATGCATGTTTCCAGCGTGACGTGCGCCAGATGCCATCTTGGTATAGGAGTTAGCGCAAGCACAGATAACGAACACTGAAATCATGTAAAGTAGGGAGAAAATGGCTTCAATCAGTGTGCAACGCTGATTTAAAGTGATAGACACCATTTTGGGACTTAACGCTCAACTCAACGCACAGTCTTAACCCCGACCATCTGAACGTGTCTTAGGGTGCCTGAAGAACATCCACCAGGGCTATTCAAAGGGACCGTGCAGGATTTACCAGTTAGTGGCTGGATTATTACTTCTGGCTGCCGAGACATTTGTAACTGTTTTTGGAGGTCTTCTACACTTAAATACTAGGACACGGGGACACAGCCTAACATTTAGAGACAGGACATGCAGGAGTGAAGTTACGAAATGCTTCTACACGCAAAGGGTGGGAGAAGTTTGGAACACTCTTCTGCAAACGGCAGTTGATGCTGGTTCAATTGAGAATTCTAAATCTGAGATTGATAGATTTCTGTGAACCAAGGGTATTAAGGGATATGGGGCTAAGGCGGGTATATGGAATTGGGTCACAGGTCCACCCTGATCTGATCAAATGGTGGAACAGGCTCGAGGGGCAAAATGCCACCGCCACTTACTACCTCCTGATATGTACCAGCTTCTCCTGCAAGAAAGCGGGACATGTGTCTGGTTGAATAGTTGCCAGTGTTTGTGGCCTGTGAGTTGTGGGTGGACGGCTTGCAACGGTGGTAATGTGTAAGGGTGAGAGGGTTGAGTAAGGATTGAAAGAGTTTGTTGGTATGTGGGTGATGGGGGGGTGTAGTGCGTGGAGCAATGGATGCGGCTAGTTGGTAGGAGACGCCACTTGACAGTTGACCTCATTTACCTTGACCACTCATATCAAAGCATTGAACTTCTTCCTGTACTGCATCCATGTTCATGATGCTGTGTCCCTGGCATTGACTTCATCCCCTACTGCCTCCCACTACCTTTTGGGTGTATGTCTGGAGGGCTCCTTGCTCCGCCCCCCACCCTACGGATATAGGATGCCCCTCCTTCTGTCCACCTCTTGCACCAAGGCCTCTGGTGCATCACCTTGGTGCACGGAGTCTCAGATCGGCAGATTGGTGAGGTCAGGCATGCAGATTGGAGGATGTGGAATTTAGTGGTGCACAACCTTTATTCAATGTTTTAAGATAACTCATTAGTATGTAAAAAGAGGGATGGGACCCACATCTGTGCTTTACGTGTGCGATGTCTGATCTCCGTTCAGACTCCGTGCAGATAGCAGGCTGTTGTATTCAGCAAATAACAGTTGTATTCAGCAAATAACCAGCTACCTTTAAGAGATTTCTAACAGACAGCCTGCCTTTAAGAGATTGGAGCTTCCCCCTGCTGGTGGAAAGTGCGAATTGCATGGAATCCTCATTCAACGCTGACTTCCAACGCAGATTGTAGGTAAGTCCTCAGGCCTGACAAAAATCTCGTCCTGCCTGCGCAGGGGCCATCGGGTGCGGGGTAAAAGCGGATCGTGCTGCTCCCGCCCAAAAACAGGCCCTATCCAATTTTTCCCCGGGTCTCTGATGATAGTTGTTAACTGTTAAATCTTTATTATCATGGTTTATAATATGACATGAGCCCTTCAAGACTGGTGCCTTGGAATCATCCCCAGGTATCTATTGTATTCTCTATAAAATCAATTGCTTTAGCAGAGCTAGTTTACATGAGGGCATGTTGCCTGCTGGTTACTGTACTGGAGTAGTAACCCAGAGGTCATAAGGTGAAGCCCCACTATGGTCAGTTGTGAAGTTTTGGTGATTTGTGGACTCGCACCAGGAAATGACCACAACAGTTGTTCAAAAAAATTCAACTGGTTCACTGATTCCCATTGGGGAAAGGAACCCGCCAACCTGGTCTGACCTGCACGTGACTCCCGTCCCACTACATGGTTGACTGTTATGCCTTCAGGGCAACTAGGGATGGGTAAGAAATACTGGCTTGCCATTTCGCACAAACAGATGGTTGGTACATTCACCAAGTGGCGCAGCATCAATACTGTGACCTGAGAATAACGAGTTGGGATCCTATCCATCGGTATTAGATTATCTCTGGTGTCTGCCGTGTACATTGAGTCTGTCGAGCCTGTTGTTTACTTTGCAACCCTTGAGCAGTCAATTTTTTTCCACATTGGTTCAGGCTCATGTTTCTTCACTATTCACCAATCATTTGCAAGATATTTCTCCCCAATAACTCCCTATTCAAAAAAGTATTCAACACAATCACCACTATACTGCTCGCTCCCAGTACCTTTTAATATCCCACCTAGCCTAAACCTAAAGATTTACAAGGATGATACCAGAACTGGGAGGTTATAACTATCAGGAAAGATTGAACAGGCTTGGGGCTCTTTTCCCTAGAAAAGAGAAGACTGAGGGGTGACCTGATAGAGGTCTTCAAGATTATGAAAGGATTTGATAGGGTAGACACAGAGAAGATGTTTCCACTTGCGGGGGAGACCAGAACTAGGGGCCATAAATCTAAGATAGTCACTAATAAATATTCAATTCAGAAGAAACTTCTTTACCCAGAGAGTGGTTAGAATGTGGAACTCATTATTATAAGGAGTAGTTGAGGTGACTTGCATAGATGTATTTAAGGGGAAGCTAGATGAACACATGAGGGAGAAAGGAATAGAAGGAAATGCTGATAGGGTGAGATCTCTTGCTCACAATACCGTTTAATATCCTGCCTGATCTATATCTACCTATACCTACTCTTCAAAAGTACTTAATTGGCTGTGAAGCAGTTTGAGGCATCCTGAAATCACGTAAGGCTCGGTATATATGCAAGTTCTTCCTTTGTGGCTCAGTGCCCTCTTCCAACACTAAGCCTAGTTACAGACCCTTTCCTCACTGGATGAGGAGCCCATCAGGTTGAAAGTGGGAGGGGGCTAAATTCAGGGACTGTGGAATCCTCCTCACAACTCAACGTGTACCAACAGCCTTGAACTAAGAAAGGTTTGACTGGTACTGAACAATTTCAGGGATCGAGTGCACAGCGGAGCTCTCAAGGTCTGGACTGGCTTGCCATTTCGCACAAACAGATGGTTGGTACATTCACCAAGTGGCGCAGCATCAATACTGTGACCTGAGAATAACGAGTTGGGATCCTATCCATCGGTATTAGATTATCTCTGGTGTCTGCCGTGTACATTGAGTCTGTCGAGCCTGTTGTTTACTTTGCAACCCTTGAGCAGTCAATTTTTTTCCACATTGGTTCAGGCTCATGTTTCTTCACTATTCACCAATCATTTGCAAGATATTTCTCCCCAATAACTCCCTATTCAAAAAAGTATTCAACACAATCACCACTATACTGCTCGCTCCCAGTACCTTTTAATATCCCACCTAGCCTAAACCTAAAGATTTACAAGGATGATACCAGAACTGGGAGGTTATAACTATCAGGAAAGATTGAACAGGCTTGGGGCTCTTTTCCCTAGAAAAGAGAAGACTGAGGGGTGACCTGATAGAGGTCTTCAAGATTATGAAAGGATTTGATAGGGTAGACACAGAGAAGATGTTTCCACTTGCGGGGGAGACCAGAACTAGGGGCCATAAATCTAAGATAGTCACTAATAAATATTCAATTCAGAAGAAACTTCTTTACCCAGAGAGTGGTTAGAATGTGGAACTCATTATTATAAGGAGTAGTTGAGGTGACTTGCATAGATGTATTTAAGGGGAAGCTAGATGAACACATGAGGGAGAAAGGAATAGAAGGAAATGCTGATAGGGTGAGATCTCTTGCTCACAATACCGTTTAATATCCTGCCTGATCTATATCTACCTATACCTACTCTTCAAAAGTACTTAATTGGCTGTGAAGCAGTTTGAGGCATCCTGAAATCACGTAAGGCTCGGTATATATGCAAGTTCTTCCTTTGTGGCTCAGTGCCCTCTTCCAACACTAAGCCTAGTTACAGACCCTTTCCTCACTGGATGAGGAGCCCATCAGGTTGAAAGTGGGAGGGGGCTAAATTCAGGGACTGTGGAATCCTCCTCACAACTCAACGTGTACCAACAGCCTTGAACTAAGAAAGGTTTGACTGGTACTGAACAATTTCAGGGATCGAGTGCACAGCGGAGCTCTCAAGGTCTGGACTGATAACGTGAATAGCCAGGGCTCCATCAATTGGTAGTGACATTACTGATCTCAGTGATGTGTCCTAAGTTTACAACGCCAAATAGAAGCAGTTGTAAATTGTCTGAAGACTGCAGCTTGAATCCTCTGGAATGTGGTGCCCCGGTGATCACATTGTAGCTGCAAATTCTGCTGGATAAGGGACCCTTTCCAATCGCCTACATAATCCACATCAAGGCTTCCATGGCTATTGTCAGCATTTGCTACTCTTACTGTGATGGTTGGTGCTCTCCATGGTCCTGCAGATCTTGCTTCTGCCTTCAGAGGCCTGACTGAGACTGAGTGAGGCTATAATGCAGCAGGGTGGGGAAGGACGGTGCAAGGCAGTGCCCCTTGTCACTTTTCCCTGTTGGATGACAGCAGTTGTTCCCATGGACTGGACAGAGGCCCATGCAGGGCAACAAGTCACAATTGTTAACTATATGACTATATGAGCAAGGTACTCACAGAGCCCAGCACCGCACCCTCCCCCCCAACCTTGGGTGAATGTCATCCCTTATTCTAGACAGCACTATATTTGCATCCACTTTGACACTTTCAGCTTGGGTATGTGTATTTGTTAGTATGTATGGGTGTGTGTCTGATCTGTTTTGATGTCCCTGAGATAGAAAGCATGGCCCTGTGTGTCCTGGTGTGTTTTTTTTTATTCGTTCATGAGATGTGGGCGTCGCTGGCAAGGCCGGCATTTATTGCCCATCCTTAATTGCCCTTGAAAAGGTGGTGGTGAGCCGTCTTCTTAAACCGTTGCAGTCCATGTGGTGAAGGTTCTCCCACAGTACTGTTAGGAAGGCAGTTCCAGGATTTTGACCCAGTGACGATGAAGGAACGGCGATATATTTCCAAGTCGGGATGGTGTGTGACATGGAGGGGAATGTGCAGGTGGTGTTGTTCCCATGTACCTGCTGCCATTGTCCTTCTAGGTGGTAGAGGTCGCAGGTTTGGGAGGTGCTGTCGAAGAAGCCTTGGCAAGTTGCTGCAGTGCATCCTGTGAATGGTACACACTGCAGCCACAGTGCGCCGGTGGTGAAGGGAGTGAATGTTTAGGTGGTGGATGAGGTGCCAATCAAGCGGGCTGCTTTGTCCTGGATGGTGTCGAGCTTCTTGAGTGTCGTTGGAGCTGCACTCATCCAGGCAAGTGGAGAGTATTCCATCACACTCCTGTCTTGTGCCTTGTAGATGGTGGAAAGGCTTTGGGGAGTCAGGAGGTGGTCACTCGCCGCAGAATACCCAGCCTCTGACCTGCTCTTGTAGCCAAAGTATTTATATGGCTGGTCCAGTTAAGTTTCTGGTCAATGGTGACCCCCAGGATGTTGATGGTAGGGGATTCGGCGATGGTAATGCCGTTGAATGTCAAGGGGAGGTGGTTAGACTCTCTCTTGTTGGAGATGGTCATTGCCTGGCACTTGTCTGGCGCAAATGTTACTTGTCACTTATGAGCCCAAGCCTGGATGTTGTCCAGGTCTTGCTGCATGCTGGCTCGGACTGCTTCATTATTTGAGGGGTTGCGAATGGAACTGAACACTGTGCAATCATCAGCAAACATCCACATTTCTGACCTTATGATGGAGGGAAGGTCATTGATGAAGCAGCTGAAGATGGTTGGGCCTCGGACACTGCCCTGAGGAACTCCTGCAGCAATGCCCTGGGGCTGAGATGATTGGCCTCCAATAACCACTACCATCTTCCTTTGTGCTAGGTATGACTCCAGCCACTGGAGAGTTTTCCCCCTGATTCCCATTGACATCAATTTTACTAGGGCTCCTTGGTGCCACACTCGGTCAAATGCTGCCTTGCTGTCAAGGGCAGTCACTCCCACCTCACCTCTGGAATTCAGATCTTTTGTCCATGTTTAGACCAAGGCTGTAATGAGGTCTGGAGCCGGGTGGTCCTGGTGGAACACGAACTCAGCATCGGTGAGCAGGTTATTGGTGAGTAAGTGCCACTTGATAGCACTGTCGACGACACCTTCCATCACTTTGCTGATGATTGAGAGTAGACTGATGGGGCGGTAATTGGCCGGATTGGATTTGTCCTGCTTTTTGTGGACAGGACATACCTGGGCAATTTTCCACATTGTCGGGTAGATGCCAGTGTTGTAGCTGCACTGGAACAGCTTGGCTAGAGACGCAGCTAGTTCTGGAGTACAAGTCTTCAGCACTACAGCTGGGATGTTGCCAGGGCCCATAGCCTTTGCTGTATCCAGTGCACTCAGCCGTTTCTTGATATCACGTGGAGTGAATCAAATTGGCTGAAGACTGGCTTCTGTGATGGTGGGGATATCGGGCAGAGGTCGAGATGGATCATCCACTCGGCACTTCTGGCTGAAGATGGTTGCAAATGCTTCAGCCTTGTCTTTTGCACTCACGTGCTGGACTCTGCCATCATTGAGGATGGGGATGTTTGCAGAGCCTCCTCCTCCCGTTAGTTGTTTAATTGTCCACCACCATTCACAACTGGATGTGGCAGGACTGCAGAGCTTTGATCTGATCCGTTGATTGTGGAATCGCTTAGCTCTGTCTATAGCATGTTGCTTCCGCTGTTTAGTGTGCATGTAGTCCTGAGTTGTAACTTCACCAGGTTGGCACCTCATTTTTAGGTACGCCTGGTGCTGCTCCTGGCATACTCTTCTACACTCCACATTGAACCAAAGTTGGTCCCCTGGCTTGTTGGTAATGGTAGAGTGAGGAATATGCCGGGCCATGAAATTACAGATTGTGCTGGAATACAATTCTGCTGCTGCTGATGGCCCACAGCGCCTCATGGATGCCCAGTTTTGAGCTGCTGGATCTGTTCTGAATCTATCCCATTTAGCACGGTGGTTTTTTAAAATTCGTTCACGGGATGTGGGCGTCGCTGGCGAGGCCAGCATTTATTGCCCATCCCTAATTGCCCTTGAGAAGGTGGTGGTGAGCCGCCTTCTTGAACCGCTGCAGTCCGTGTGGTGACGGTTCTCCCACAGTGCTGTTAGGAAGGGAGTTCCAGGATTTTGACCCAGCGACGATGAAGGAACGGCGATATATTTCCAAGTCGGGATGGTGTGTAACTTGGAGGAGAACGTGCAGGTGGTGTTGTTCCCATGTACCTGCTGCCCTTGTCCTTCTAGGTGGTAGAGGTCGCGGGTTTGGGAGGTGCTGTCGAAGAAGCCTTGGCGAGTTGCTGCAGTGCATCCTGTGGATGGTACACACTGCAGCCACAGTGCACCGGTGGTGAAGGAAGTGAATGTTTAGGGTGGTGGATGGGGTGCCAATCAAGTGGGCTGCTTTATCTTGGATGGTGTCGAGCTGCTTGAGTGTTGTTGGAGCTGCATTCATCCAAGCAAGTGGAGAATATTCCATCACACTCCTGACTTGTGCCTTGTAGATGGTGGAAAGGCTTTGGGGAGTCAGGAGGTGAGTCACTCGCTGCAGAATACCCAGCCTCTGACCTGCTCTTGTAGCCACAGTATTTATATGGCTGGTCCAGTTAAGTTTCTGGTCAATGGTGGCCCCCAGGATGTTGATGGTGGGGGATTCGGCGATGGTAATGCCGTTGAATGTCAAGGGGAGGTGGTTAGACTCTCTCTTGTTGGAGATGGTCATTGCCTGGTACTTATCTGGCGTGAATGTTACTTGCCACTTATGAGCCCATGCCTGGATGTTGTCCAGGTCTTGCTGCATGCGGGCTCGGACTGCTTCATTATTTGAGGGGTTGCGAATGGAACTGAACACTGTGCAGTCATCAGCGAACATCCCCATTTCTGACCTTGGAGGGAAGGTCATTGATGAAGCAGCTGAAGATGGTTGGGCCAAGGACACTGCCCTGAGGAACTCCTGCAGCAATGTCCTGGGGCTGAGATGATTGGCCTCCAACAACTGTGGCCAGTGGGGTACCACAGGGATCTGTGCTGGGGCCCTTGCTGTTTGTGGTCTACATTAACGACTTGGATATGAATGTAAAAGGTATGATCAGTAAGTTCGCTGATGATACAAAAATTGGTAGGGTGGTAAATAGCGAGGAGGATAGCCTCAGTCTGCAGGACGATATAGATGGGTTGGTCAGATGGGCGGAACAGTGGCAAATGGAATTTAACCCGGAAAAGTGCGAGGTGATGCACTTTGGAGGGACTAACAAGGCAAGGGAATACACAATGAATGGGAGGACCCTAGGCAAGACAGAGGGTCAGAGGGATCTTGGTGTGCAAGTTCACAGATCCCTGAAGGTGGCGGAACAGGTAGATAAGGTGGTAAAGAAGGCATATGGGATACTTGCCTTTATTAGCCAAGGCATAGAATATAAGAGCAAGGAGGTTATGATGGAGCTGTATAAAACACTGGTTAGGCCACAGCTGGAGTACTGTGTGCAGTTCTGGTCGCCACACTACAGGAAGGATGTGATCGCTTTGGAGAGGGTGCAGAGGAGATTCACCAGGATGTTACCAGGGCTGGAGCGCTTCAGCTATGAAGAGAGACTGGGAAGGTTGGGTTTGTTTTCCTTGGAGCAGAGGAGGCTGAGGGGGGACATGATTGAGGTGTACAAAATTATGAGGGGCATAGATAGGATGGATACTAAGGAGCTTTTTCCCTTCGTTGAGGGTTCTATAACAAGGGGGCATAGGTTCAAGGTAAAAGGCGGGAGGTTTAGAGGGGATTTGAGAAAGAACTTTTTCACCCAGAGGGTGGTTGGAGTCTGGAACTCACTGCCTGAGAGGGTTGTGGAGGCAGGAACCCTCACAACATTCAAGAAGCATTTGGATGAGCACTTGAAATGCCATAGCATACAAGGCTACGGACCAAATGCTGGCATATGGGATTAGATTAGACTGGGCTTGATGGCCGGCGCGGACACGATGGGCCGAAGGGCCTCTATCCGTGCTGTATAACTCTATGACTCTATGACCATCTTCCTTTGTGCTCGGTATGACTCCAGCCACTGGAGAGTTTTCCCCCTGATTCCCATTGACTTCAATTTTACTGGGGCTCCTTGGTGCCACACTCGGTCAAATGAGCACTGATTGAATAAGAGCAGTGAGTTCCTCACCCATGTTCCAGTAAATTCTCTTCCCTCAACCAAGAGCAGAATAAATGCTCATACATACATTGAATGTTTGTGGGATCTTGCTGTGTACAGATTAGCTGCCATGGTTGTCTAGATTAACCAGACTGCATTTTAAGATAATTCTTTGCAAGTTAAGTGCTTTGGGACATTTCTGAGGGATGTGATAAGTTATTAGAAAAATGCACGTCCTTATAGTGACTGTTACAGTCAGTGTAGTGGCTCAGTACTCTCCATGGTCCTGAACACCTTACCACTGTCAATATGTGGCATAAAATAGGATTATAAACTAGCAACTCAGACTTTAATGATTCTCCGACACAATCACAGGGGATCGGTGATGTCACCAGATCTTTGTCCTGTCACCAGATTCTGTACAAATTGAATTACTAGCATATTATTCCTGTTGTTGTGTATAAATCGGCACATTTTGTGTGATGATATCACTGTATTCCCATGGCAGCAGGGACTCGCTTTCAGAAGTTAGGACATGGGATGCCTGGGAGTGTTCTAATATTTACAGGGGGTTTCCAGGAGTGTGCCAATATTTACAGGGGAACCCTGGGATGTGTTAATGTTTATAGGGGGTCCCTGGGAGTGTGTCAATATTTACAGGGGTCTCTGGGAGTACGTCAGTATTTACAGGGGGTCACTGGGAGTGTGTCAGTATTTACAGGGGGTCCCTGGGAGTGTGTCAGTATTTATAGGGGATCCCTGGGAGGGTGCCAGTATTTATAGGGGATCCCAGGGAGTGTGTCAGTATTTATAGGGGATCCCTGGGAGTGTGTCAGTATTTATAGGGGTTCCCAGGGAGTGTATCAGTATTTATAGGGGTTCCCAGGGAGTGTGTCAGTATTTATAGGGGATCCCTGGGAGTGTGTCAGTATTTATAGGGGGTCCCTGGGTGTGTGTCAGTATTTACAGGGGATCCCAGGGAGTGTGTCAGTATTTATAGGGGATCCCAGGGAGTGTGTCAGTATTTACAGGGGATCCCCGGGAGTGTGTCAGTATTTATAGGGGATCCCAGGGAGTGTGTCAGTATTTATAGGGGATCCCTGGGAGTGTGTCAGTATTTATAGGAGATCCCAGGGAGTGTGTCAGTATTTATAGGGGATCCCTGGGAGTGTGTCAGTATTTATAGGGGATCCCAGGGAGTGTGTCAGTATTTACAGGGGATCCCCGGGAGTGTGTCAGTATTTACAGGGGGTCCCTGGGTGTGTGTCAGTATTTATAGGGGATCCCTGGGAGTGTGTCAGTATTTATAGGGGATCCCTGGGAGTGTGTCAGTATTTATAGGGGATCCCAGGGAGTGTGTCAGTATTTATAGGGGCTCCCAGGGAGTGTGTCAGTGTTTATAGGGGATCCCTGGGAGTGTGTCAGTATTTATAGGGGATCCCTGGGAGTGTGTCAGTTTTTATAGGGGATCTCTGGGAGTGTGTCAGTATTTATAGGGGATCCCTGGGAGTGTGTCAGTATTTACAAGGTGTCCCTGGGAGTGCGTCAGTATTTACAGAGGGTCTTCAGGAGTGTGTCAATATTTACAGGGGTCTCTGGGAGTACGTCAGTAATTACAGGGTGTTCCTGAGAGTGTGTCAGTATTTACAGGGGGTCCCTGAGAGTGTGTCAGTATTTACAGGGTGTCCCTGAGAGTGTGTCAGTATTTACAGGGTGTTCCCGGGAGTGTGTCAGTATTTACAGGGTGTCCCTGAGAGTGTGTCAGTATTTACAGGGTGTTCCCGGGAGTGTGTCAGTATTTACAGGGTATCCCTGAGAGTGTGTCAGTATTTACAGGGGGTCCCTGGGAGTGTGTCAGTATTTGCAGGGTGTCCCTGAGAGTGTGTCAGTATTTACAGGGGGTCCCTGAGAGTATGTCAGTATTTACAGGGTGTGCCTGGGAGTACGTCAGTATTTATAGGGGGACCCTGGAAGTGTGTTAATATTTACTAGGGTCCCCGGGCCTGTGTCAGTATTTACAGGGGTTCTACAGTGTGTGTCAATATTTACAGGGGTCCCCGGGAGTACGTCAGTGTTTAGAGGAGGTCCCTGGGAGTGTGTCAATATTTATAGGGTGTCCCCGGGAGTATGTCAGTATTTACAGGGGGGGCGGTCCCTATGGGTGTGTCAGTATTCACAGGGGGATCCCAGGGATCGTGTTAATATTTATCGGCGGTCCCTAGGAGTGTGTTAATATTTACAGGGGGTCCCCGGGAATGTGTCAGTATTTATAGGATTTCCCTGGGAGTGTGTCAGTATTTATGGGGGATCCCCAGGAGTGTGTCAGTATTTATAGACGGTCCTTGGGATTGTTTGACTATTTACAGGGGAACCCTGGGAGTGTGTCTGTATTTACAGGGGGTTGCCAGGAATATGTCAGTATTTATAGAGTCACCGGGAGTTCGTCAGTATTTATAGGGTTTCCCTGGGAGTGTGTCACTTTTTATAGAGGGTCCCTGGGAGTGTGTCAGTATTTACAGGGGTCCCCATTGTTTCGGCGCTACACGGCCTCTCCGACATCCAAGATGGCATCTTGGATGCGCACGCACGTCTTCTGCGTGACGTGCGCCAGACGCCATCTTGGTATAGGAGTTTGCACAGGCGCAGATAACGAATGCTGGAATCATGTAAAGTAGGGAGAAAATGGCTTCAATCAGTGTGCAACGCTGATTTAAAGTGATAGACACCATTTTGGAACTTAACCCTCAACTCAACGCACAGACTTAACCATGACCATCTGAACGTGTCTTAGATTGCCTGGAGGACCCCCACCAGCGCTATTTAAAGGGACCATGCAGGATTTACAGGTTAGTGACTGGATTATTGCTTCTGGCTGCCGAGACATTTGTAACTGTTTTTGGAGGTCTCCTAGACCTGAATATTAGAACGCGGGGACATAGCCTAACATTTAGAGCCAGGACGTGCAGGAGTGAAGTTAGGAAATGCTTCTACACGCAAAGGGTGGGAGACATTTGGAACGCTCTTCTGCAGATGGCAGTTGATGCTAGCTCACTTGTAAATGTTAAATCTGAGATTGATAGATTTCTGTGAACCAAGGATATTAAGGGATATGGGGCTAAGGCGGGTATATGGAGTTAGGTCACAGGTCCACCATGATCTCATTGAATGGTGGAACAGGCTCGAGGGGCTAAATGCCACGGCCACTTGCTGCCTCCTGATATGCGCCATCTTCTCCTTCAAGAAAGAGGGACGTGTGTCTGGGTGATGTGCCTGTCATGGTTGAATAGCTGCCAGTGTGTGTGGCCTGTGAATTGTGGGTGGTGGCTTGAAACAGTGGTAATGTGTAAGGGTGAGAGGAAGCATCTGATTGGAAGAGTTGAGTACTGATGGAAAGAGTTTATTGGTATGTGGGGGATGGGGGGGTGTAGTGCGTGGTGCAGTTAGTAGGAGACGCCACTTGACAGTTGACCTCACTCACCTTGACTACTCATGTCAAAGCATTGAACTTCTTCCTGCACTGCATCCATGTTCATGATGCTGTGCGTCTGGCATTGACTTCATCCCCCGCTGCCTCCCACTGCCTTTTGAGTATATGTCTGGAGGGCCTCTTGCCCCACCCCCTCCCCTGTGGATATAGGATGTCCCTCCTTCTGTCCACCTCTTGCATCCAAGGTCTCTAGTTAATCAGCAGAGAACCTTGGTGCAGGCACTCTCGCAGGCCTGGTACCAACTCAGATCGGCAGATTGGTGAGGTCTGGTGTGCAGATTGGAGGATGTGGGATTTAGTAGTGCGCAACTTTTATTCAATGTTTTAACATAACTCATCAGTGTGTAAACAAAGGGATGGGACCTCCATCTGTGTTTTACGTGTGCAATGTCTGATCTCTGTTCAGACTCTCTGCAGACAGTAGACTGTTATTTTCAGCAAATAACAGGTACAAGCTACCTTTAAGGGATTTCTCAGAAACATCCTCCCTTTAAGTTATTGAGCTCCCTCTGGTGGTGGAAAGTGCAAATTGCATTGATTCCACGTGCAAGGCCTGGAAAGGATCGCTGATTGCAGGTGAGTGCTCGGGTGGGTCCAAACTTGCGTAGGGTCCATCGGGCGTGGGTTACTAGCGCATCATGCTACCCCTGCCTGAAACGGACCTTATCCAATTTTTCCCCTCAGTATTTATAGGGGATCCCTGGGAGTGTGTCAATATTTATAGGGGATCCCTGGGAGTGTGTCAGTATTTACAGGGGATCCCCGGGAGTGTGTCAGTATTTACAGGGGATCCCCGGGAGTGTGTCAGTGTTGATAGGGGATCCCTTGGAGTGTGTCAGTATTTATAGGGGATCCCTGGGAGTGTGTCAGTGTTGATAGGGGATCCCTTGGAGTGTGTCAGTATTTATAGGGGATCCCTGGGAGTGTGTCAGTGTTTATAGGGGATCCCTTGGAGTGTGTGAGTATTTACAGGGATCCCGGGGAGTGTGTCAGTATTTACAGGGGATCCCTGGGAGTGTGTCAATATTTATAGGGGATCCCTGGGAGTGTGTCACTGTTTACAGGGATCCCCGGGAGTGTGTCAGTATTTACAGGGGATCCCTGGGAGTGTGTCAATATTTATAGGGGATCCCTGGGAGTGTGTCAGTGTTTATAGGGGATCCCTTGGAGTGTGTCAGTATTTACAGGGATCCCCGGGAGTGTGTCAGTATTTACAGGGGATCCCTGGGAGTGTGTCAATATTTATAGGGGATCCCTGGGAGTGTGTCAGTATTTACAGGGGATCCCCGGGAGTGTGTCAGTATTTACAGGGGATCCCCGGGAGTGTGTCAGTATTTACAGGGGATCCCCGGGAGTGTGTCAGTATTTACAGGGGATCCCTGGGAGTGTGTCAGTATTTACAGGGGATCCCTGGGAGTGTGTCAGTATTTACAGGGGATCCCTGGGAATGTGTCAGTATTTACAGGGGATCCCTGGGAATGTGTCAGTATTTACAGGGGATCCCTGGGAATGTGTCTGTATTTACAGGGGGGTCCCCGGGAGTGTATCAGTATTTACAGAGTCACCAGAAGTTTGTCAGTATTTATAAGGTTTTCCCGGGAGAGTGTCAGTAATTACAGGGGATCCCTGGGAGTGTGTCAGTATTTACGGGGTGCCGGGGAGTGTGTCAGTATTTACAGGGGGTCCCTGGGATTGTGTTAATATTTAAACGGGTCCCGGGGAGTGCGTCAGTATTTACTGGGGGTCCCTGAGTTTGTGTCTACCATCCCCCACATACCAATAAACTCTTTCCATCAGTACTCAACTCTTCCAATCAGATGCTTCCTCTCAACCTTACACATTACCACTGTTTCAAGCTACCCACCCACAACTCACAGGCCACACACACTGGCAGCTATTCAACCATGACAGGCACATCACCCAGACACACATCCCGCTTTCTTGCAGGAGAAGGAGGCGCATATCAAGAGGCAGCAAGTAGCCCTGGCATTCAGCCCCTCGAGCCTGTTCCACCATTCAATGAGATCATGGTGGACCTGTGATCTAACTCCATATACCCGCCTTAGCCCCATATCCCTTAATACCCTTGGTTCACAGAAATCTATCAATCTCAGATTTAACATTCACAAGTGAGCTAGCATCAACTGCCGTCTGCAGAAGAGCGTTCCAAACTTCTCCCACCCTTTGCGTGTAGAAGCATTTCCTAACTTCACTCCTGCACGTCCTGGCTCTAAATGTTAGGCTATGTCCCCGCGTCCTAGTATTGAATTCTAGGAGACCTCCAAAACAGTTACAAATGTCTCGGCAACCAGAAACAATAATCCAGCCACTAACCTGTAAATCCTGCATGGTCCCTTTAAATAGCCCCGGTGGATGTTCTCCAGGCACTCTAAGATACGTTCAGATGGTCGGGGTTAAGACTGTGTATTGAGTTGAGCGTTAAGTACCAAAATGGTGTCTATCACTTTAAATCAGCATTGCACATTGATTGAAACCATTTTTTCCCTACTTTACATGATTCCAGCATTCATTATCTGTGCCTGTGCAAGCTCCTATACCAAGATGGCGTCTGGAGCACATCACGCTGGAAACTTGCATGCGCATCCAAGACGCTATCTTGGATGTCGGAGATTCCATGTAGCGGCGAAACAACGGGCGCTACACGGCCCAATTTAGCGTCCTCCCACACTTACCAGCAACACTATTTCAGACATTTCAGCAGTTACCTGCAACTCTATTTCACACATTTCAGCAGTTACCTGCAACTCTATTTCACACATTTCCGCAGTTACCTGCAACTCTATTTCAGACATTGCTGCAGTTACCTGCAACACTATTTCAGACATTTCAGCAGTTACATGCGACACTATTTCAGACATTTCCGCAGTTACCTGCAACACTATTTCAGACATTTCAGCAGTTACATGCGACACTATCTCAGACAGTTGCTCACGTCCCTGTGACACTATCTCAGAGATTCCCTCCCGTACCTGTGCCACCATTCCACTCATGCAGGAGTTGGACTCCTCTATCCTCTGCGCTATTGTGGAGAGTGCGCATGGAACCTGTTCCAGCACCTCGCAAATGTGCTGCTGTCCCTCGATCATTCTCTTTTTAAAGGATGGCCCCCAGAGTTCAGCATCAGTGTCCATCTGAGCAGAGCCTGGAGAGGATGCTCCCACCGACACGGACTCTCCACAGCTGCCCCTGCCACCAGTGTCTGCTCGTGCTCACATGTGTGGTAACTCACCATGTGCGACCCCAACTAACTGAGGACTGGGACCCACCGAGGTGTGTGTATCTGCGCTGGTGGATGGCTCGCTCAGATGTGACGGTGGCCCCTCAGAGGCCGGCAGGTCCTCTGAGGAATCACTCTCCAACGTCACAGCGGTCATTGAAGGGCCTGTAAGAGAACAGAAAGCAATATTAAGCATCATCACAGATGTGTCATGTTGTGATGAGCATACTGAGGTGTTCAACGTGCCAATCATTGTTAACATCAATTCATATTGTGAGTGCTGAATGTTAAAGTTGTGTCACCAGACGTTTGTCGGGTGCCAGTCTCAGCGTCCCTGACGGACACGCACTCGAGGGTGTGGCTGGGCTCCGGCGTCTCCTGCTCTGCGTCTGTGAGGACCACTATTTGTTGTGGCCCCCCTCCGGTCCTCGCCCTCTCGTGTGTATTTTGTGCTCTCTTCTAGAAGGGGAGAAAGTACAGACACATGAGTGAGTGATGGTGACGTGGCCAACCGATGAATGCATTGGTTTGGGTGAGGCCGACCGTAAAAGAGATGCATTAGAGGGTGAGACAGAGCCATCACATTGGATCAGGATTGGGTTGAGTGGTAGTGGTGGGATGAGTAATGGGGAGGTGAGGAAGTGCTGAGGAAATGCAGGTAAGTTGAGGATGAGCCTTAAGTGGGTGTGGGGAGTGATGTGATAGAGTAGTGTTGGCAGTGCAGAATGAATTGGAGGGTGGGGGCGGTGATGTGGCAGATGGAATGTAGGAGAATGAGTAAGTGAACTCACTTTTGCTGACCTAGTTAGGTCATTGAAGCACTTCGATCCAGGTGCGGGAGATGTTGCTGCTGGTGGTGACCTCCTCTGCCACCTCGAGCCAGGCCTTCTTGGTGGCAGAGGCAGGCCACTTCCTCCTGTCGGCGGGGTGAAATAGTTCCCTCCTCCTCCTCGCCCCGGCCAGTAGCAGCTGAATTGAGGCATCGCTGAATCTTGGAGCAGCCGTGCCCCTGTGCTGCTCCATTGGGTCTTCTTGCTCTTTGCTCCAGCAAAATCCATTGGAGCAATGGCCCTTTAAATCCAGACACTCCAGCTGTCAGCCTGTCATGCGGGTGTGCAGTCCGCCCACTGCGTAGCTTTTGGACGGCAAACTCGGAAACAAGGTTAATGGCCACCAATTAAGTCGCGATCGCGCGGGGAACGGTAAGATTTTATTAGTCGGGTTTGGTGCGCGCCCATTGACCCCACCCCCCCCCTCCCGCTACCATCCCGCCACCCTTTTCAAATCAAGCCCCATGAGTTTCAGGACTGAAGACATTGTGCTATGCAAATTGATAATATAGATTATTAAATAAATAAGCTGGATGAATAATATTGAATTTAAAGGGTTGCTAGGCTTTTAAAACACCAGCTTTTTTATCACAGCGGGGAGTGATGTAAGAGAAGGAGATTGTTGCTAGAAGAGGGTACATGAAAGGTTGATTACAACAAAGCCAGGGACATCTTATTTGGCAATCTATTCAAAGCACTGGGATTCGAAAACTTCAGAGTGTTGCATCCAGCATATGATACGCTAGAAAAGCAAATAGTAGAAGGAATGGACTTGAACCATTGGTATAACTAGAATTGGAGACATCAAGACCATTAAGAATGTCTTTGTATAGAAATGAAAGGGCCAATCTCAGCATGGAAGGCCATAAACACAGATAATAAAGAGGCCTCTCACATTCCGTGGTTGAGATTGCTGCGCGTGGTCTTAATAACATCAAAGGGACCAAGTCCTAGTAACAAATAGAATGATTGGACAAAAGGAATGACACTTTCTTCCAATCCTACATTTCATGGTCCAAAACAATATAAAAAGAAGACTTTGTGCCGAAATCTCTCTCTTTCACTGCAGTCGAAGAGCTTACAGGAAGGTCCAACAACAGGAAGAAGAAAAGAACTTCAAGTGCTGAAGAGCTGATCACCTTCAGGCCTTGATGAGCAAAAATCCTTGGTTCAAGGTTGTATATATTAGATGATTTGCCTGATGTGTGTGTGAATTGTTAAATTGTCCTCTGGTCCTTGACCCTTCCGCCAATGGAAACAGATTCTCTCTATCTACTCTGTCTAGACCCTTCATGATTTTGAATACCTCTATCAAATCTCTTCTCAACCTTCTCTGTTCCAAGGAGAACAACCCCAGCTTCTCCAGTCTATCCACGTAACTGAAGTCCTTCATCCCTGGAATCATTCTAGAAAATCTCTTCTGCACCCTCTCTAAGGCCTTCACATCTTTCCTAGAGTGTGGTGCCCAGAACTGGACACAATACTCCAGTTGTGGGCGAACCAGTGTTTTATTAAGGTTGGCGAGTGTGGGGGGTCTTGCAGCACCAGGTTGTGGTCCAACTGTTTTGTTTGGGGGTCGCGGGCTTTCGGGGGCTTTCTCCTTCGTCAGGTGAGCGAGTAACACTCGCTTGCCTGGCGAGGGAGGGGGCCTCCGAGGGCTTGTGATTTTCGGGTGAAGCAGTTGGACTATAGCCTGGTGTTGTGAGATTCCTTACATTTGTCAACCCCAGTCCATCACCGGCATCTCCACATCATGTTTATTAAGGTTCATCATGACTTCCATACTTTTGTACTCTATGCCTCTATTTATAAAGCCCAGGATCCCGTATGCTTTTTTAACCACTTTCTCAACCTGCCCTGCCACCTTCAATGATTTGTGCACATATACCCCCAGATCTCTCTGTTTCTGTACCCCTTTAAGAGTTGTACCCTTTAGTTTATATTACCTCTCCTTGTCCTTCCTACCGAAATGTATCACTTCACATTTTTCTGGGTTAAATTTCATCTGCCATGTATCCGCCCACTCCACCAGTCTGTCTATGTCCTCTTTATGTCTATCACAATCCTCCTCACTGTTTATTAACCTTCCAAGTTTTGTGTCATCTGCAAATTTTGAAATTGTGCCCTGTACACCCAACTCCAAGTCATTAATATATATCAAGATATATATCAGGTTCGCGCGTCCAAATTTATGGTGTGTTAAGCACTAGCACCGGTGAGAATCTGGAGCAAACTCTGGATTCTTATCATGAAAGGTTTTGATAGAGTAAATAGGGAGAAACTGTTTCCACTGGCAGGAGGGTCGGTAACCAGAAGAGACTAGGATGCTACCGGGACTTGATGGTTTGACTTATAGGGAGAGGTTGGATAGACTGAGACTTTTTTCCCTGGAGAGTAGGAGGTTAAGGGGTGATCTTATAGAAGTCTATAAAATAATGAGGGGCATAGATAAGGTCGATAGTCAAAATCTTCTCCCAAAGGTAGGGGAGTCTATAACGAGGGGGCATAGATTTAAGGTGAGAGGGGAGAGATACAAAAGGGCCCAGAGGGGCAATTTTTTCACTCAAAGGGTGGTGAGTGTCTGGAACGAGCTGCCAGAGGCAGTAGTAGAGGCGGGTACAATTTTGTCTTTTAAAAAGCATTTGGACAGTTACATGGGTAAGATGGGTATAGAGGGATATGGGCCAAGTGCAGGCAATTGGGACTAGCTTAGTGGCATAAACTGGGCGACATGGACATGTTGGGCCGAAGGGCCTGTTTCCATGTTGTAAACTTCTATGATTCTATGATTCTATGATTAAATAATAATGGTGCCAATTACTAAGTGTACAACGGGTGGAGTAGGTCATGTGTATGGTCTGATTTTGCTTCATGAATGCTCGTAAGAATTATAACATCATTAAATAATTACCATTGATTAACGAAACTACCATTAAGGTGACTTCCTTTGCTTGACTATTGTCCAGGTTCAAGAACCATTGGAAAACCAGGTTTTTCCTATATAAAGGCAGCCCAGGTTGGACCTGACATAAGCAGATAAAGAAAGAGTAAAATACTGTGTGAGTTACAAAATACAGTGAGCGACAAAATCCTGGTCCAATGACCTTAGAGAAACAGAGTTTTCAGGGCCGAGGCGGGTGGAACATATAACAGAAAGGGTTAAAATACAGTAGGATTCACTGGCTAGTGTGACATTGTACAGGTAGAGGTGGGTGGAAAATAAAATGTAAGCGGTAGTATAAGAATCCATAGCAAAGATGGAAGAGGAAATCCGGAAATCTATAGATAAGAAGTTGCCAAAGTGGCAGGAGAAATATGCAGAAGTTTACATGAGTGTGGAACCATTTCTCACTTCTAGTAGGGTGAGGTCAGAGTTGAAAGGAAAAAGAGGTTATAAAGATAAGCAGCGGAAAGCAGTATGGTTGCTGACGTCCACAATAAGTTGTACTCAGTTGAGGGAGAGTAATGTGAAACTAGAAATGGAGAAATCAGAAGCACAGGTAAAGACAACTCTTATAGAAGTCGCTCTGAAAGAGGCAAGAGATCAACAGGAGAGAAAAAGAGAGGAAATATTCCAGTGTAGTAGGAGAATCCAGAGTCTGGAAAGTGATGTAGCGTATTACAGTCAAAGGTAGTTGAGGAAAGATGGTATAGAAGAAACATTGAAAACATAAATCAGGAAACCCAGATCAGGTATTGGTGTTCTCAGTGTAATGATTTGCGAGCCACTGTAAGGTACAGGATGTAATGGTCCAGGAGGATTAAAAGAGAGAATCAGTGTCCTGTGTCGAATGTCAGAAAGAGAAACAATGGGCTCAATTTTACCATGATGGTAGGTTGGCAGCGGGGGGTGAAGGTGCGCCTGGCAAACTCGCATGAACCAAACTTACCACTTCCGACACGATCGCACATTGATTGATAGTGGTTATCGTCCTCTCTGGGTTTCGTGCCTGGCAGCTAGCCTGATTGACAGACTGGCTGCCGTCAGGAGCTACAACACGGGGGGGAGGGGCAAGCAAGAGAGAGCGAGACGTCATCCAGTGCTGGAATGGAAGACTGGGGTTGGTGGGGGGTGGGTGGAGAGAGGGGAAGATCCGGGGGGAGAGGGAAAGATTGGGGGGTGAGGGGAGGATCGGCAGGGGAGAGGGGAAGATCAGGGTGGGAGAGGGGAAGATCGGGGGGGAGAGGGGAAGATCGGGGGGGAGAGGGGAAGATCGGGAGGAGGGGGAAGATCGGGGGGTGAGGGGAGGATCGGCAGGGGAGAGGGGACGATCAGGGGGGGAGACGGGAAGATCGGGAGGAGAGGGGAAGATTGGGGGGTGAGGGGAAGATCAGGGGGAGAGGGGAAGATCGGGGGGGGAGTGGGGAAGATCGGGGGGAGAGGGGAAGATTGGGGGGAGAGGGGAAGATCGGGGGGGGAGAGGGGAAGATTGGGGGAGAGGGGAAGATCAGGGGGAGAGGGGAAGATCGGGGGGAGGGGAAGATCGGGGGGAGAGGGGAAGATCGGGGGGAGAGTGGAAGATCATGGGGTAGAGGGGGAAGATCTGGGGGGACATCGGAGGAAGATCGGGGGAGATCGGAGCGGGAGACATCAGACATCGGAGCAGGTTTCAATGGTAGGTGCATTTAGTGTTTTAACTTCCTTCTATGGTGTTTTATGTAATTTATTTAATTTTTTTTCCCTGATCCGGCCCCTCATGCTTGGTTTCACCAGGCCTGAATCAGAAGCGGTGGGCAAAAAAAATCTTTCTAATCCCTTCATCTATCACAGGTAAAGTGCCTTAAGTACCTCAATGAGATACATTTGGCTCTTTAACTGACATCTCGCCAGCCTTAATTGGCGGTGGGACTTCCGTTTTCAGGTCGCCCGCGCGCACACAGGTGGGTCCCTGGGAAACCCGGAAGTTAGCGGGTTGGAGCCAGCTTCCTAACCCAAATGGGATTTCTGTGATTTTCAGAGCCTACCCCGCCCCCAACGCATCCACAATTGCCTCCTAAAATCATCCCCAATGGCTCCAAGAACAGATGAGAGTTAAGAGAGATAATATATGTACAATGACCCAAGTGGGTGGCGATGGAGACGAGGTAGACGGGAAAAGGTTGGCAGAGGATGCTGCAAACTCACGCTCCCCAAGTGACACATTGTCACGAGGAGCCGACACTGACAATAAAGTGGATTGTGAAGATTTAGATGTCAGAATGATTAACTTGACTCCAATTGGATATAGTGACATTTACTAACTTCACACAAGGATCAACACAGGAAAGTGTCTAAGCTGTAGTTAGCAGTACAGAAGAAGAATTATCTTACCCGTTCCGTTCTGGGTAGAAGGTGTGTCTGCTTCTCGCTCCTCTCATTTCTACACCCTATCAATTACAGACTTTGCTTTATACCCTCAAAAGAGAGAACAGAACTGCAGCAAAATACATCCAATCAGGTATTTTCCCCAATCCTCCCCTTAATTTATCCAATCATATGGACAATACGTAGTTGTCCAGAAGAGACAGTGCCTTGTTCCCCCTCACTCCCCTTATCTCTCCTTATCCTTAGCACAATTTTTCTCAGTTCTGCATTTGATGAGTCACCCCATAGACCTTGAAGGTAACGGAAGTTATAGCTAGCTTCATACTGACAGAGTGGAGATACTGTTACGGTGCCTCCCTTAGTTTGCAATGACAGGATGCACATGGCTGTTAGTCAACCTGCATCTTCAGTAAGTTATTTCAAAGGCAGTCTATTTGGTGACACAGCAATTTCAGCTAAAGCTTTGACTGTTCACCGTCGTGTCCATGCCAGCTCTATGCAAGAGCAATCCAGTTAGTCCCACTCCCCCGCCCTTTTCCCGTAGCCCTGCAAATTTTTTCCTTTCAAGTACTTATCCAGTTCCCTTTCGAAGGCCATGATTGAATCTGCCTCCACCACTCTCTCGGGCAGTGCATTCCAGATCCTAACCACTCGCTGTGTAAAAAAGTTCTTCCTCATGTCGCCTTTGGTTCTTTTGCCAGTCACCTTAAATCTATGTCTTCTTGCTCTTGACCCCTCCACCATTGGGAACAGTTTCTCTCTATCTACTCTGTCCAGACCCTTCATGATTTTGAACACCTCTATCAAATCTCCTTGCAAATGTCTCTGTTCCGAGGAGAACAACCCCAGCTTCTCCAGTCTATCCATGTAACTGAAGTCCCTCATCCCTGGAATCATTCTAGTAAATCTCTTCTGCACCCACTCAAAGGCCTTCACATCCTTCCTAAAGTGCGGTGCCCAGAACTGGACACAATACTCCAGTTGTGGCCGAACCAGTGTTTTATAAATGTTCATCATAACCTCCTTGTTTTTCTACTCTATGCCTCTATTGATAAAGCCCAGGATCCCATATGCTTTCTTAACCGCTTTCTCAACCTGCCCTGCCTCCTTCAACGATTTGTGCACATATACCCAGAGATCTCTCTGTTCCTGTACCCCTTTTAGAATTGTACCCTCTAGTTTATATTGCCTCTCTTTGTTCTTCCTACCGAAATGTATCACTTCATACTTTTCTGGTTAAATTTCATCTGCCTCATGTCCGCCCATTCCACCAGCCTGTTTATGTCCTCTTGAAGTCTATCACTATCCTCGTTACTGTTTACTACACTTCCAAGTTTTGTGTCATCTGCAAATTTTGAAATTGTGCCCTGTACACCCAAGTCCAAGTCATTAATATATATCAAAAAAAGAAATGGTCCCAGCACCGACCCCTGGGGAACACCACTGTCCACCTCCCTCCAGTCCGCAAAACAACCGTTCACCACTACTCTCTGTTTCCTGTTATTTAGCCTATTCTGTATCCATGCTGCCACTGCCCCCTTTATTCCATGGGCTTCAACTTTGATGACAAGCCTATTATGTGGCACTTTATCAAACGCCTTTTGGAAGTCCATATACACCACATCAACTGTATTGTCCTCATCGACCCTCTCTGTTACCTCATCAAAAAACTCAATCAAGTTGGTTAAACATGATTTGCCTTTAACAAATCCGTGCTGGCTTTCCTTTATTAATCCACACCTGTCCAAGTGACTATTAATTTTGTCCCGGATTATTGTTTCTAAAAGTTTCCCCACCATTGAGGTTAAACTGACTGGCCTGTAGTTGCTGGCTTTATCCTTACACCCTTTTTTGAATAAAGGTGTAACATTTGCAATTCTACAGTCCTCTGTCACCACCCCCGTATCTAAGGATGATTGAAAGATTTAACCCTTTCAAGCCTGGTTTCCCCTAATTACCTTTTAAACCAATATTTCTTTACATAGATGAGGAAGGAGAAATGGAAGTCACAGAATTCAAAGACGCATTTAAGCAAACCCAAAGTGTGTCACAGGATCTGAAACCAGAAGGGAGAGAGGCGGTCATAGAGGTTTTCTAGAAAGTGAACCAAGAAAGAGACTGGAACTCCCAGTTAGTTCCCCAGCCCCCCTCTCCATTCACTATACCCCATCCTACCAGCAACAGAGGAGAATGAGAAAACTTTTAAACAGGAGAGTCAATACAAGCCTGATAAATGGTCTATCCCACTTGAGATTTTAAATCGGTACAAAATTGAATTAAATAGGAAATATCAGAGAGTGGAAATGGAGTTCAGAGTTAAAGGGTAAATGATTTAATACAGGAGCAAGGGGAAAGGGAAGATTCCGTCTTCTTCTGTTGCAAGCTACAGCATGTGTTCTTTTGTATTCAATGTACTGTCTCTTTAAAAGCTTGTGTGAATGTTTCAATGGAACTGGCTGTCTCTGCCCTCTTTTTCACGACAAAGGATGTTACAAAGATTTTGTTTAACTGTGGAAGCTAACTTTTCTTTTAATAATATTCAGTATTTTTACAGTTTTTTTGGAAAGGGGCACCTGAAGAAAGAATGAAACGAAAAATGATGTAATTTACAGGGTTTTAGTAATAACATGCTATATTGATCATTTATCTGCTCTGTATTGTGTTACATTTATGATATTGCTGAATGGAATTGGAATTATTGAGGTTAACTAACTTATTAAATTGTGAAAACCAAACTTTTATTGTGGCCATGGTGAAATTCTGGTTATGTTAATTTGTGTGAGAGTCTCTAATTGCAGGCATGAGATTATCACATATAAAAAAATTGGTGTTTTGAATTTCTTAAATGCTTAATGGTTTGGAGTTTAAGTTGTGTTGAATATTGGTGAGTGTAAATTGATGTGTTAAAACATTGAGACATTTGAAGTGACTCTATGGGCCCGATTTTAGCACCCGGTTCCGGGTGCGTTCTCGGCGGGGGGGCCTCTAAAATCCCGGTTTCGAGGAGCAGGACCGGATCGCGCCTCGATCCCGCCCACTTCCGGGTTGCGCGCTGACGTGCGGGGGTGCGTGCGTTGGCCCCGCTGGTGGGAATCCCGCAGGCAATTAAAGCCAGCGGGGTTCCACTTGAGTGTATTTATCTTGGTATTTCAGGTCATTAAATGACCTGATTGAGCTGTTTATTTAACAGGTGTCGGATTTTACAGTGAAATTAGACTGTTTCCCATACTGGGGGAAACACTCACACTGCCAACGGACGTGTTGCAGCCAGCAGCCTGTGGCAGCTGCCAAGGTGCATTCCACAGGTGGGGGGGGAAGAGCCTTCACCAACGCAGGAGGACACTCCGTAACATTGGGCAACGCCTGCCCTCCACCACCCTCCTCCAAGCAAGAAGATTCACCGGCATGGAAGTCCAACCCCTGTGCGAGGACACACTTTTCTAGCGTGCACAACCCCGCAAACCTAAACCTGCCAGATGGGTGCTGCGTTGACATCCTCGGAGGACGAACAGCATGACCAGCCTCAGCAGCCTCGCAGTCCACGCCGTCCGCCTCAGAGACGTGCATCCCCACAACATGGTGCTGCGGCACATCCACCTGCACAGCAGGATGGAGGGCATCCACAGAGAGAGATGCGTCGCAGGAGGCACTACCCTCCGCACAGGGTCTACAGACCGAGGCTCAGCTTCATGGACCTCTCTGAGCAGCAGTGCATACGGAGGCTCAGAGTCACTCGCCAGGTAGTCGCCGACATCTGCAGCCTCCTCAATGACGAGCTGCTCCCGGATGGACCAAGCAGCATCTTCTTACCCGTCGCCGTCAAAGTCACCACTGCCCTCAACTTCTTCGCCTCCGGATCCTTCCAGGGTGCCACGGGGGACATCACCGGGGTCTGTCAGTCGTCTGCACACAAGTGCATAAGGCAGGTCACCGATGGGTTGTTCCGCAGGGCCTCGACCTACATCAACTTCGCCATGGATGAGCGCAGCCAGACGGAGAGGGCGGTTGGATTCCATGCTGTGGCTGGCTTCCCACGGGTGCAGGGTGTAATCGATTGCACCCACATAGCAATACGGGCACCTCCACATGAGCCAGGGCTGTTTATCAACAGGAAAGGGTATCACTCCATGAACGCCCAGCTCATTTGTGACCACCGCCAGAGATTCCTACACGTGTGCGCCAGATACCCTGGCAGCTGCCACGATGCCTTCGTCCTCAGGGAGTCCACCGTCCCGGCCTATTCCACGCACCCAACACCGGCAACGGCTGGCTCCTCGGCGACAAGGGATATCCCCTGCACACGTGGCTTATGACACCTCTGAGGAACCCCATTACCGAGCCACAGCGTCGGTATAATGACAGCCACATTGCTACCAGGTCTACAATTGAGCAGGCTATAGGGCTGCTCAAGATGCGCTTCAGGTGCCTTGATCGTTCCGGGGGAGCACTCCAATACACGCCATTCAGAGTGGGACGAATTATAGTTGTCTGCTGTGCCCTGCATAACATGGCACTACAGAGAGGGGTGCCGCTGGAGGAGGCCCCATGCACACCCGCCACCCACATTGAGGACGACAATGAGGAGGAGGTGGAGGAGGAAGAGGAGGAGGAGGAAGAGGGAGAGGAGGAGGAACGACCCATGCGCCGAACACCGGCTCACCTGCGTGCTCGTCAGGCCAGGGAGGCACTCATATGCCAACGGTTCTCCTAACATCACACTGTGTGAGGCGTTCACATGTCATAACGTGCACAGACGAGGGTCCATACAGGCTCCCTCCACAGAAGAGTGGTGCCTGTACACCTGCACCCACTGTATTATGCCCAATGGGTGGGACGGGGTGGTCGTCGTCATGATGAGGCGCACGGAAGGGACATATTGCACAAGCCGCAGAATTATGGACAAGAGGTGGCAGCATTGGTGAGAAAAAGTGAGTTTATTTTGTGGTGACATTCAAAGAGTAGAAAATTAAAAAAAAAAACGACAAACACCCTGGTGCAATCCCTGTGTGCTCACGGAACTTTAGGCGTTCGTTTTCGGGACCCCCTACGTGGTGCTACCCCTGTGGCTCCAGCAGAGGTGGTGGCAGGTTGCTCCTGTTCGTGCCCTGACTGGGTAGATGCTTTGGGCCGACGCCCCCTGGGTTTCGGTGCCCGTGAGGGCACCTCCACAGACTGCTTCTCCTGCACCTGTGCAGGGGCAGACTCGGCCACCTGGAGAGGATGGACTATTGCGGGCACTGGTTGAGAGGGGGGCAACGGGTGAGACTTGGGGGCACCTTGAGTTGCGTCCACACTTCCATTTCCCCGTTCACCATCTTCCCTCTCATGGCCAAGGCCCACATCACCCCTTCCACCCTGCTGGACGGCAGTTTGGATGACGTGGGTGAGACCTTGCAAGGCCACCTCCAATGTATCTGTCAACCTGTTGATGGAGGCAGAATGTTGTTCACCCTGAATCCGAACAGCCGTTGTGAGGGCCTGGATGGACTCATTGGTGAGCTGTGCGTGACGCTCGAGGGAGGCTAGCCTGTCCTCCACCGCAGACGTTCCCACACCTACCCGCGACACTATCTCAGAGATGCCTTCACGTCCCTGCGACACTATCTCGGCGATACCCTCCTGCACCTGTGCCACCATTCCCCTCATGCAGGAGTTGGACTCCTCCATCCTCCGTGCGATTGTGGAGAGTGCGCGTGGCACCTCTCCCAGTACCTCAGCAATGTTCTGGTGCCCCTCGACGACTCTCCTTTTGACAGGTGGCCCCCTGGGTTCAGCATCTGGGTCCGGCTGAGCAAAGCCTGGAGAAGAGTGCTCCCACCGACGCGGACCCTCCGCGGCTGACCCTGCCACCAGGGTCTGCTCATGCTCACGTGTGCGCGGTGACTCACCATGTGCAATCCCAACTAGCTGAGGGGGGGGACCCACCGAGGTGTGTGTATCTGCGCTGGTGGATGCAAGGCTCATGTGTGACGATGCACCCTCAGAGACGGGCATGTCCTCTGAGGAATCGCCCTCAACCGAGACGTCGATCACAGACGGTCCTGCAAGAGAACAGAGGGAAATATCAGGCATGTGACCAAATGTGGCGGTGCGGCATATGCCATGTGATGCTAAGATCATTCACGATCATGAGTGATGAGTGCCAGCTTTCCCTTACCGGCCGTTTCGCCAGAACCAGACTCGCCATCCGCCATCGACAGGCAATGCAGCGTGCGGCTGATCTCCAGTGCCTCGACCTCGGCGTCTGTCAGGGCCATCTCGTGTGGCGGGCCCCCTCCAGTGCGTGCCCTATCGCGTGCGTTCCTGGCCCTCTTCTCCTGTGAGGGCAAAACACAAAAACGTTATTGAGTGATGATTACAATGTGAGACGCTTCAAGCATTGGTGTGATTGGGTTGAGCGTGTGCCAGATGGATGGGAGGATGCGTGTGCCACATGGCCATCCCATTGTATGGGCATTGGGGTGTGTGGTAGTGGTCGAGTGGGGACAAGGACGGTGGGTACGTGCAGGCACTGTGAGGCTGATAGTTGGGTGGCTGTGAGGATTGGTGCGGGAGCGCAGTGCTGTCAGTGGAGATGGGGTTGTGAGGTGTTTGAGGTGATGTGGAAGATGGAGTGATGCAGAGTGCGTTAGTGTACTCACTTTTCCAGACCTGGTGAGGTCATTGAATCTCTTGCGGCACTGAATCCAAGTGCGGGTGGTGTTTCCCCTGCTTGTGACCTCCGCGGCCACCTCCTCCCATGCCCTCTTGGTGGCGCTGGCAGGGCACCTCCTTCCATCCGTGGGGAACAGCGTCTCCCTCCTCATGCGGACCCCGTCCAGCAGCACCTGGAGGGCGTGGTCCGTGAAACGGGGAGCAGCCTTACCCCTGTGCTCCTCCATCCTTGATGGAGTGTAGTTTGTGGCTGGAGGGGCTTTGGTGGACTGCCCCTTTAAATAGAGCGCAACCATCGCTCAGACGTCAATGCGCATGCGCAGGCTGCCGGCACGCAGCTGAGAAGCGCGGAACCCGTAACTGCCGGCTAATCACATCAATCATCCCGCGATCGCGTGCGCAACGCACTCAATTTGGCCGGCGCGTTTTCCTCGAGCCCGCCCGACCACCCGCTGCCAACCCGCACCCCTGGTAAAATCGGGCCCTATGTGTTTAATCATCTTGGTTGTGAAATGTGATAGCTGTTAGCAAACTGGCATCCTTGATCAGTGGTCAAACCAAAGTGACTGTGGAAAAAAGGGAATGATTAAAGGATCTCTACTATCGCTATAGTAACGATCTAGAGGCATCCTGTAGTTAGATTGTACTACAGAATTGTTTCACAGAATGTTTAAAGTTAAGTGATGTTCTGTTGATTTCTGCTGCTATTACAGATTTTCAATTCCTAAGGATGGATAATAATTAGTAAATTTTTTGTGCCTTCATGGCTCATGTTTTGAAAATTGGAAGTCAGAGACGCTGCAATGTGTTATCCAGAGTTTAACTATATTAGGGTCTTTGTGCAAGTTTTCACTGTTCTAAAAGCACAAAGACTTTTTGGGAAAAGATCAATTTGAACTTCTTTAAAGCACTTTGTTTTAATTGGAGTCCGTCTCTCCCATGTTCTTCTGGACACATTTTTCTAGGTTTGTTTCAGTTTAAAGGGATTATTCTTTTAAAATGATCGTTTAATGCTATTGCCGTAGTGCTTTAGTCAAGTATATAAAATTTTTAAGTTTCTTAGTTTAAGTGGATATTTTCCCACGGTGATAGAAGGAAATATTGAGCATTATTTCTGTGCACCTTTTGCTGATAATTGCTCCTGGAGTGAGGTGACTCGATCATCTGCGAGAACATGGATCTGGACCCGGGATAAAGGATGACAGAAGGAAATCTTGAATTGACAAATTAACCCCTTCGGCTCTCAAGAAAAGCCACAATGGATTTTCTGTTTCCTTTTCTTTTAAAAAGAGAGAACGGTGGTTTTCGGGACCATGGAAGTGTTGGTGCAGGAAGCGATCCAGTGGTGTGAAGAACTTAAGACCTTGTCTGCAGACATCGGCAGATATCGAATGTCACAGTGTGGTGACGTTTGGAATAAGACGTTGCTCTTAAAGGCTCGGCTTTAATTCATTCAGGGTTATTTATTATTTTCCAAATACAGAGTGCTCGAGGAGTGGGAAATATGGGAGTCACATCCAAGTAATTACAAACACTTCTCTCTCTACTGTAAAACCACCAAGCCCGGACATAATTTGTTTATGAAATTGAAATTGATAAGACAATTAATATGAGTTGCTGTTCAAGCTCTTGAGAAGAGAAAATGTACTTGAAATTTAAGGGGATGATTAAATTTACTTGGAACAAAAAGAGTCCAGACTGAGTGGTTCCTGTCCAGTGCTGTGTATCAGAGGGAGTATTTTGGGGAAATAAAATTGTACATTGGCAAGTCCTGTCAGTCCAATAATACTGCTGTCTAGAATTGTGATAATTTTGAAATAATAAAATGGACTCAAGCTATTTTGGGAAATAAAAGGTCTAAGAAGAGATTAGTAAAAATAAACAAAAATGTATTAAGTATAACTTGGACCAGGTTGGGAACCTTTAATCTATGTTTTAAGGGTTAATAATAATATTGTTTGGAAGGTAAAATTCCTCTAGAGACCTGATGAATGAGATGAAATGGTTAATTGATAACTTTCTCTCGGACATATTTGTGTCCTTGCCTATACTGAACAATGAGAAAACTGCATTTGACAGCCTGGCCACTACCCGAGATATCAGGACCCTACAGGGGGAGATGAAATAGTTAATGTGGCTCAGGAGAGTGAGAAAACCTTTTAACCAAGGCACTGATGCACGCTCCACAGAGAAACCGACTAATTAATGAAACAATCAGGATAGAGTTAAACACACTGGTACCTATCAGAGGAATTGAAATTAAAGTAAAGAGGGAGATTGAAGTTTGGATTTCCAAATTCAGGGTTGGGTTCCTTTCAGCTAACAATGAAATTGGGACCGAGGCTAGGGAGCCACCCTACCCAATCCTAAATCCAGGACCCGGAAACGGTGGTGACTTTTAAACTTGCGAATGGTTATATGATGATGTAAGATAGTCATTATCCAGACTCGGCAAGGAGTTTGTAATGATGTCGTTATGAATTGATATCAGTATCAGAGTTCGCCTTTCCATCAGAGCTATGTGTGTGGCCCACAGTAAATTATATAGTGCTATGCTGCAGGAGATAATACATGACTTCCACCAATGCAATGCAGGTCAGGATTTAGACCAAGCATGGCCCCCACAATCTTACAAACCAGGCCATAAAATACATTAAAGGAGTGTACCCGAGTGGATAGGTATCGGGGCTACTGCAGGAACTTCAGCATGGAATAGATTAGATATTGAATCAATGTGAGACCATGAGGAATGGATGCAGAAACAACTGAAGGGTATTTTACAAGGCACGAATAAGGGGAATGGAGATCTGATACATGAAACTCAACAGGGTACAGTATTGATAGCCGAAATAACAAAAGTGATGGAGCAAATAATGGCAGGAGCAAATAATATAATCAATGGAAGAAATCGAGAATGTAAGGATCAGAATGTATCCAAAGCCTTTACATATAGCGTGAATGGGGGTTTTGTATTAAATCAGATACAACAATGATTGAACAACATAGAGAATAACAAGATCCCAAAATGGGTTACTGATAAACAGTTACAGGAGTGGTATAAGGCAGACTATGATCTATGTAAGGCTAGAAGATATGGAACGGTATATCTGGTTTGAAAACCACGTAATATACCACAAAGGTATGTTGATAGTTGATAGCATTACCTCAAATACGGGACAAGCCTAAGGAGGTATTTAGTGTACAGTCAGTGGATACACTTGAGGGAGATACCGTTAAAGAACTAACTGCCTTTCCTAAACATCTAGTATGGGGACATGAAGGAAAATGGAACGGGATGGACCTGTCTCATTGTAGACTGGTCTCATGGTCCTGGATTTTTCAATGTGACATATTCCAGTGGAATAGGTCTACCTGCAGGTTCATCCTGGGGGGGTGAGGATCCTGAATGCCTGGTGAAAGTTATCAATAGGTGGGTTGGTACCCATGTGGCCTATCAAACCCGAGGTGGGTATTGTATAAGCACCAGTGATGGTATCTTCAGGCATGGCACCACCACCATCTGACCTATCACTTATTCCCCTTTCTTTCTCACCCCCACGGAAATTACTCAGGTTGGCGAACATACTCCCATGCCAATGTGACCACACATTGTAACGGAGTTTCATGTTAATCTCACCCTATAGGGGCAGGCGTTGCAGGCTGTAGTACTCTTTGGCCACCCTTTTTCTCCGCTTTCATTGAGTCTTAAGTCCATACTGGCACGGTCACATTCCTCACTTCACCACCTGGTTAAAATGAAACAAGCCAATGTGCTTATAGAACAAAAGGTACAAAAGCGCAGAGATTATGTGTGGTGGGATCAGTGTCTAATCTGGGGCAACAGCCTTGAATCAGAATAATTAGTATGGCTTTACTATGTATGCAATGTATTCCAGTGTTTATTATTGCTTATATGGAATGCAACATTTAATTAGAAAACATGGAAAGAAAATATTATTTTTGCGTATGTCACGGCAAACCTGTCCTTAATGGGAACTAATGATAAAACCTACCAAGGACAATGCTCAAGGTATGAAGTGGATCAGTCAGAAGATCAGGCAGACCCACTTGAGGAAGGATTGTGGGGTTAAAAACCCCTTGAACAAAAGACATTTATAGGAAAGGGTTAACTGTGCCCCTTTTAAACACTGATATTTGAAAAACTGCAAACACAGTTATGTAGACAGAATTGGTTTAAACTGTATTCTTGCAATCCATTTTTTTCCCCTCAATGATGCTGATAACACTGGAGACAATGGGCTCGATTTTAGGATGGCCGAGCAGGTGCGTTTGTGGCGGGGGGGCTCCGGAAATTGGGGATTCCCGGGGCGGGGCGGGAGCCCGGCTCCAACCCGCCCACTTCCGGGTTCCCCAGTGACTCGCTTAGATGCGTGCGGAGCCCCCGCATGCGGGACTCCCACCGGCAATTAAAGCCAGCGGGATCCCACTTAAAGCAATTAATGTGATAGTTCAGGTCGTTAGGAGACCTGATTTGGAGGATATTTTAGGAGGGGTGGGATTTTCATCCAAACTGAACGTGTTTCCCGTACTGGGGGATATACTCCCAGTTGAAATGGACGTGTTGCAGCCACCAGCCTGTGGGAGCTGCAAAGGTCCATTTGACAGGTTGTGGGGGGAGACCCTCACTCATTTCAGGAGGCCACTCTGTCACTTTGGACAAAGTTTGGCCTCCACCACCCTCTTCCTAACAATAAAATTCACCAACTTACAACCTCAACCCCGGTGTGCAGACACATTTACCTACCTTGTGGACCCCCTCAAACGTACATCTTCTGGATGGGGGCCGCCGTAGCTGCAGTCATGACCTCCTCGGAGGGCGAACAGCATCACCAGGTGTGGGTCTTCATGGTGATCTTTAGGAAAGGGAATTATTGCACAAACCAGACAAGATTTGCAAAAACGTGGCAGTAGTAGTGATAACAAATTTTTATGATTTTTTGCAAAACAAACGAAAGTAAATCAAAAACATGACATTCCGTCATACACCCTTGTGCATCCCCTTTGTGCTCACAAAACCTTCGCCTTATGTTTACGGGAACCCCTACGTAGTGCTACCCCTGTGGCTTCAGCAGAGGTAGTGGCAGATTGCTCTTGTCCATGCCCTGACCGATGAGATGCTTTGCACGGACGCCCTCTGGGTTTCGGTGCCCGTGAGGGCCCCTCCAAAGACTGCTTCACCTGCACCTGTGCAGGGGCAGACTTGGCCACCTGGAGAGGGGGCAGCATTGCGGGTACTGGTTGAGAGGGGGGCAACGGGTGAGATGTGGGAGCGCTTTGAGTGGCATCCCCACTTCCATGTCCCCTTTCACCATCATCCCTCTCCTGGCCCAGGCCCACATCACTCCTTCCACCCTGCTGGACGACAGTTTGGAGGACATGTGGAAGCCTTGGAAGGCCAATTGTAAGGTATCTGTCAGCCTGAATCCGAACGGCCGTTGTCAGGGCCTGAATGGACTCATTGTTGAGCCTTGCTTGACGCTCGATGGAGGCTAACCTTTCCTCCATCGCAAAGATTCCCGCACCTACCCGCGACACTATCTCAGAGATGCCTTCACGTCCCTGTGACAGTATTCCACTCAAGTCAGTGCAGGTTATGGACTCCTCCATCCTCTGCGCGATTGTGGAGAGTGCTCGTGGCAACTGTTCCAGTACATCGGCAATGTGCTACTGCCCCTCGATGACTCTCCTTTTCATGGCTGGCCCCCAGGGTTCAGCATCTGGGTCCAGCTGAGCAGAGCCTGGAGAAGAGTGCTCCCACCGACGCGGACTCTCCATGGCAGCCCCTGCCACCAGTGTCTGCTCATGCTCACATGTGCGTGGTGACTCACCATGTGCAAGCCCAACTAAGTGAGGACGGGGACCCACCGAGGTGTGTGTATCTGCGCTGGTGGATGGCTCGCTCAGATGTGACGGTGCCCCCTCAGAGGCCGGCAGGTCCTCTGAGGAATCGCCCTCCGCAGTCACGGCACTCGCAGATGGCCCTGCAAGAGAACAGAAAGCAATATTAGCATGTGGACAGATGTTGAGGTGCTGCAGATGCCAAGTGATGCTAAGATCATTCGCTATCATGAGTGCTGAGTGTTAGATTTCTGTCACCAGCCGCTTGTGCACTCCCAGTCTCGGCATCCGCCACGGACAGGCACTCCAGCATGCAGCTTATCTCGAGTGCCTGCTGCTCCGCGTCCGTTAAGACCACCTGGTGTGGCGGGCCCCCTCCGGTCCTTGCCCTCTTCCAGGTGTTCTGACATCTCTTCTCCTATCAAGGCAAAACACAGAGAGGCGTGCTTGAGTGATGGTTGCATAGTGACCCGCTGCATGCATTGGTGTGGGTGGGGGTAACTGCGAGGGAGATGCATGGGAGGGTGCGTGTGAGACATAGCCATGAGATTGTATGAGTATTGGGTTGCGTGGTAGTGTTTGAATGGGAACTAGGGCAGTGAGTAAGTGCAGGCAAAGTGAGGATGATGGTTGAGTGGATGTGAGGAGTGATGTGAGAGTGTTGTGGTGGCAGTGCAGAAGGAGTTTTGAGGTGGTGGAGGTGATGTGGAAGACGGAGTGTGGGAGAATGCGTAAGTATACTCACTTTAGCTGACCTGGTTAGGTCATTAAAGCGCTTCCTGCACTGGACCCAGGTTCGGCACACATTGCCGCTGCTGCTGACCTCCTCGGCCACCTCCAGCCAGGCCTTCTTGGTGGCAGAGGGAGGCCACCTCCTCCCATCAGATGGGAAGAATTTCCCTCCTTCTCCTCACCCCATCGAGCAGCACCTGGAGTGAGGAGGCAGAGAACCTTCGAGCAGCCTTGCCTCTGGCCTGCTCCATGCTCCAAAATTGTTTCTTTGCTGCAGGAGGAGCATTGGAGGACTGCCCCTTTAAATAGGGCTCCTCCTGCTGACAGCTTGTGATGCGGGTGCGCAGCGCGCATGCTACGCAGGTCTGGAACGGGAAACCCGGAAGCACGCGTAAGTACCTTCAATTAGGCTGCGATCGCGTGTGGAGCACCCTGATTTCACTGGGCGCGTTACCCACATGTGGAACAGGGTCAACTCTGGGATTCACTCCCTAAACCTCTCCATCTCTTCAACTCCCTCTCCTCCTTTAAGACCCTCCTTAAAACCCAAGCTTTGTTCACCCCTCCAAATGTCTCCTTCTTTGGCTCAGTGTCCATTTGTCTCTGATAACACACCTGTGAAGCACCTTGGGATGTTTTTCTATATTAAAGACGCTATATAAATGCAAGTTGTGTACAGTGCTGGTACAAAAAGTGATCAAAAAGGCTAATTGGTTGTTGGTCTTTATCTCAAGGGGGCTGGAATACAAAGAGGAGCAAGTTATGCTCCAAATGTACAGAGTCTTGGTCAGACCCCACCTGGAGTATTGTGTTCAGTTCTGGGCTCCACACCTCCGGAAGGATATATTGGTCTTGGTGGGCGTGCAGCGCAGATTCACCAGGATCATACCAGGGCTTAAAGAGTTAAATTATGATAAACGTGGGTTGTATTCACTTGAGTTTAGAAGGTTGAGGGGATCTAATTGAGGTGTTTAAAATGATAAAAAAATCCGATGGGATAGATACAGAGGAGTTATTTCCTCTAGCGGGGAAGTCCAGAACGAGGGGGTACAATCTTAAAATTAGAGCCAGGCCGGGTTTGCTCCACTCCGCTCTGGATTGAGTTATTGTAACCGTCAATATTGTTGCATCGTAGAATTTACTTAGCAGAACTTGAAGAAATTTCTAAACAATAAAAGATGCAATGGAATGGATTTGGGTTTTTAAGGACTGTCTGCTATAAAGACGTGAGATTTCCGCAGTAAATCACATTCCTGTTCGACTGATGGGAAGCCTGAAACTCCACTTTAAATCCGCTGTAATTGGCCCCGTTGGGACCACAGTGCTGGCGGGAGTGATCGGGGCGAGAGTAAGTCAAGAGTGTGCCGGCGACCAGGTGTGAGTCCGGAGTCGGGGGCGGGAGTCAGAGTGAATCCGGGTCGGGGGGCAGGAGTCACAGTGAATCCGGAGTCGGGGGTGGGAGTCAGAGTGAATCCGGGGTCGGGAGTCGGAGTGATTCCGGAGTAGGAGGCGCGAGTCGGAGTGATTACGGAGTTAGGGGCGGGATTCGGAGTGATTCCAGAGTTGGGGGTGGGAGTCGGAATGATTCCAGAGTCGGGGGCGGGAGTCGGAGTGATTCCGGAGTTGGGGCGGGAGTCGGAGTGATTCCGGAGTCGGGGGCGGGAGTCGGAGTGATTCCGGAGTTGGGGGCTGGAGCCGTAGTGAAACTGGAGTCGGGGGCGGGAGTCGGAGTGATTCCGGAGTTGGGGCAGGATTCGGAGTGATTCCAGAGTTGGGGGTGGGAGTCGGAATGATTCCAGAGTCGGGGGCGGGAGTCGGAGTGATTCCGGAGTCGGGGGCAGGAGTCGGAGTAATTCTTGAGTTGGAGTGATTCCGGAGATGGGGGTGGGAATCGGAGTGATTCCGGAGTCGGGGGCGGGAGTCGGAGTGATTCCGGAGTTGGGGCGGGAGTCGGAGTGATTCCGGAGTTGGGGCGGGACACGGAGTGATTCCGGAGTTGGGGGCGGGAATCGGAGTGATTCCGGAGTTGGGGGCGAGAGTCGGAGTGACTCTGGAGTTGGAGTGATTCCGGAGTTGGGGGGCGGGAGTCGGAGTGATTCCGGAGTTGGGGCGGGAGTCGGAGTGATTCTGGAGTTGGGGCGGGAGTCAGAGTGAATCCGGATTTGGGGGCGGGAGTCGTAGTGATTCCGGAGTTGGGGCGGGAGTTGGAGTGACTCCGGAGTTGGAGTGATTCCGGAGTTGGGGGCGGGAGTTGGGGGCGAGAGTCGGAGTGATTCCAGAGTTGGGGCGGGAGTCGGAGTGATCCCGGAGTTGGGGGCGGGAGTCGGAGTAATTCCGGAGTTGGGAGCGGGAGTTGGAGTGATCCCGGAGTTGGGGGCGGGAGTCGGAGTGATTCCAGAGTTGGGGCGGGAGTCGGAGTGATCCCGGAGTTGGGGGCGGGAGTCGGAGTGATTCTGGAGTTGGGGGCGGGAGTCGGAGTGATCCCGGAGTTGGGGGCGGGAGTCGGAGTGATTCTGGAGTTGGGGGCGGGAGTCGGAGTGATTCTGGAGTTTGGGGCGGGAGTCGGAGTGATTCTGGAGTTGGGGCGGGAGTCGGAGTGATTCCGGAGTTGGGGCGGGAGTCGGAGTGATTCTGGAGTTGGGGGCGGGAGTCGGAGTGATTCTGGAGTTGGGGGCGGGAGTCGGAGTGATCCCGGAGTTGGGGGCGGGAGTCGGAGTGATCCCGGAGTTGGGGGCGGGAGTCGGAGTGATTCTGGAGTTGGGGGCGGGAGTCGGAGTGATTCTGGAGTTGGGGGCGGGAGTCGGAGTGATCCCGGAGTTGGGGGCGGGAGTCGGAGTGATCCCGGAGTTGGGGGCGGGAGTCGGAGTGATTCTGGAGTTGGGGCGGGAGTCGGAGTGATTCTGGAGTTGGGGCGGGAGTCGGAGTGATCCCGGAGTTGGGGGCGGGAGTCGGAGTGATTCTGGAGTTTGGGGCGGGAGTCGGAGTGATTCTGGAGTTGGGGGCGGGAGTCGGAGTGATTCTGGAGTTGGGGGCGGGAGTCGGAGTGATTCTGGAGTTTGGGGCGGGAGTCGGAGTGATTCTGGAGTTGGGGGCGGGAGTCGGAGTGATTCTGGAGTTGGGGGCGGGAGTCGGAGTGATCCCGGAGTTGGGGGCGGGAGTCGGAGTGATTCTGGAGTTGGGGGCGGGAGTCGGAGTGATCCCGGAGTTGGGGGCGGGAGTCGGAGTGATCCCGGAGTTGGGGGCGGGAGTCGGAGTGATACTGGAGTTGGGGGCGGGAGTCGGAGTGATTCTGGAGTTGGGGCGGGAGTCGGAGTGATCCCGGAGTTGGGGGCGGGAGTCGGAGTGATCCCGGAGTTGGGGGCGGGAGTCGGAGTGATCCCGGAGTTGGGGGCGGGAGTCGGAGTGATTCTGGAGTTGGGGCGGGGTTTCACAGGTTCTGTGCGGGGAAGGTTCAGTTTCACTTCTGCCGGATGCTGATCGAGGATCACCGAACAAGTCGGATTTTAGCTTCGGACCGAGTCATGAGCGAGAGACGGAGACGCGGACCCGGACCCGGACCATCGCCTGCGAACCCCAGCAGCGCAGCTCCGCCACCAGCAACTGGCCCCGGCGGAAAGCCAAAGGATTATCCGGGGAAAGGGTCCAAGCAGCGGTCGGGGGCGAGCAGCTGTCCCCCAGTTGAAAGCATCAACTCCCGCAACGGCTCCACAGACATTGGCGGGAAGAGCAGCGCCAAGCACAACGATGCGAGTGAAAGAAAGATCGGCACCAGCAGGACTGGGGGTGTCACCAGCAGGGATAAAACTGGCACCAATAGGGATAAGACTGGCACCAGCAGGGATAAAACTGGCACCAATAGGGATAAGACTGGCACCAGCAGGGATAAAACTGGCACCAGCAGGACTGGGGGTGTCACCAGCAGGGATAAAACTGGCACCAATAGGGATAAGACTGGCACCAGCAGGACTGTAAGTGAGACCAGCAGGGATAAGACTGGCAGTAATAGGGATAAGACTGACATCAGCAGGGATAAGACTGGCACCAGCAGGACTGTAAGTGAGACCAGCAGGGATAAGACTGGCAGTAATAGGAATAAGACTGGCACCAGCAGGACTGGGGGTGACACCAGCAGGGATAAGACTGACATCAGCAGGGATAAGACTGGCATCAGCAGGACTGTAAGTGACACCAACAGGGATAAGACTGGCACCAATAGGGATAAGACTGGCACCAGCAGGGATAAGACTGGCACCAGCAGGACTGGGGGTGACACCAGCAGGGATAAAACTGGCACCAGCAGCGAGAGAGATCGGAATATGTACAAACTGTTGAAGTCTGTGGTTGAGAGCCTGCGGCTAAGGTCGGCTGAGAAGGGCCGAGCGGCGAGACGGGTCAATGAGGTGGTCGATCACTTGTTGTCCCACATCAGGAAGGATTCTGGAGGTTGTTTTGCAGCAATTAAAAAGTTATCGAGTGGCAGTTACTACGAGAATGTGAAGGTATCTTTATTTGACCCGCCGCTTCCAGGGTCGCTTTTCCGCCTTGTTCCTTTTTCAAATATTTTCCTTCCTCCGCTCCCGCGCTCTTACTTTCATTTCTAGGTGCAGGAATCGGTTCTAACTTCCTTCTTCTGAAAATAACGTGTCCGTCAGGCTAAGGAGAGTGAAGTGGATCGGGGAATGCAGCCTGGGCCCGATTTTTTCTGGTGTAATTTAATCTAGTTTCATACTGTGAGTCATTGAGGTTCCTGGGCAATCCCAGAATGTACAGTTTGCATAAATTCCTAATGCGTCTCAATCGGTTCTCTCGGGATTTTCCAAGTACAAGTTTTATCTCCTCGTCCGGTGACAGGAATTAAATGTTGTTGAAAGTGACTTGAAAACCATCTGAAGAATTTTTAACACCAAATGTACATTTGAACTTTTACCAAATGCTTATTTTTCACTTGAGAAAGAACATTAATCAGAGAGGGACAGAGAGAGGGAGGTTGGGGGGGGGGCAGAGGGAGAGAGAGGGGGGGACAGAGAGAGAGATAGGGTCAGAGAGAGAGGGGGGACAGAGAGAGAGATAGGGTCAGAGAGAGATAGGGACAGAGAGAGATAGGGACAGAGAGGGGGGACCGAGAGAGAGATAGGGTCAGAGAGAGATAGCGACAGAGAGAGAGGGGGGACCGAGAGAGAGATAGGGTCAGAGAGAGATAGGGACAGAGCGAGAGATAGGGACAGAGAGAGAGATAGGGACAGAGAGAGAGGGGGGACCGAGAGAGAGATAGGGTCAGAGAGAGATAGGGACAGAGCGAGAGATAGGGTCAGAGAGAGATAGCGACAGAGAGAGAGGGGGGACCGAGAGAGAGATAGGGTCAGAGAGAGATAGGGACAGAGCGAGAGATAGGGACAGAGAGAGAGATAGGGACAGAGAGAGAGAGGGACAGAGAGAGAGAGGGGGTACAGAGAGAGAGATAGGGACAGAAAGAGGGGAGGGACAGAAAGAGGGGAGGGACAGAGAGAGGGGGGACAGAGAGAGATAGGGACAGAGAGAGAGGGGGGTTAGAAAGAGAGGTGGGGATAGAGAGAGAGGGGGATAGAGAGAGAGGGGGACAGCCAGAGAGGGGTCAGACAGACAGAGAGAGAGACAGGCAGAAAGAGACAAATAGAAAGAGAGAGACAGACAGACATTCAGAGACAGAGAGAGACAAAAATAGAGAGTTAAAGACAAAAACAGAAAGACAACTGGAGAGAGACTGACAGACAGAGACACAGAGGAGGACAGTCAAAGAGACAAAGGGGGAGATACAGAGAGAAGCAGCTAGAGAGACAAAAATATAAAGCGAGACAGAGAAAGAGTAGCTATGGTGAGGATTGGTGAAATAAAGCATGGTTTTAATCAGCCTACACTCCTTTTAATTGAAAATAGCTTTAATTGAATTACCTGATAATTTGAATTAAAGTTGTGCAAAAAATGCTTCCTGTGTTTTATTTAAATTGATCACCTCAAATAATTGAATCATTTGAATTATTTCAAGCAAAAAATACTTTGAATTAAGAGGAGTAGACTGTAATTATGAAATATGTACTTTAGCTGTTTATTGCTCTAGGCTGCTGATACCTGCGGATTATGCCTAAAAGATAAATTGAATTTTGTAAACTTTATAGTTAAGCAGAGCAGGCTAATTGTGTCACCTCTGTCTCAGAGAAGAGAATTATAAGTCCCGTATCTCCCGATTAATTACAGAATAAGTGAACGATCACCAACTACAGTATTAGAGCACATTTCGTACTTAAAACCAGCTTCAGACCAGGAACCAGGCAGATAGCGCAGGAGCCTGGGAATGGGCTGATCCAGATCCTCCACCTCTCTCCACCCCCCCCCCCCCCCCCCCGCCCCCCGCCCCCCCACAGTGGTCAGATCCGCCATTCCCAATACCCACAGTCTCTGGGATTCACTCTTCAAGATCCATCTCAGTGCTGCCAGACTCGGGGCCTTCCAAATGCTGCTACACACTGCGGCCCATCCCATACGTCCTGGCCAATATTTATCCATCAACCAACATCACTAAACAAACATTATCTGGTCATTATCTCATTGCTGTTTGTGGGATCTTGCTGTGCTCAAATTGGTTCCTGCATTTCCTAATTACAGCAGTGACAACACTTTAAAAGTATTTTATTGGCTGTAAAATGCTTTGCTGAGGTCATGAAAGGCGCAATAGAAATGTAAGTCGTTTTTTTCATGTGTTCCTAGACCCTGGTATCTGATTCTCCATTGTTGCCAGACCCTAGAACTCCCCTCCCATTGCTCCCAGACTCCAGATCTCCCCTCCCATTGCTCCCAGACTCCAGGACTCCCTCCCATTGCTTCCAGACTCCAGGACTCCCTCCCATTGCTCCCAGACTCCAGAACTCCCCTCCCATTGCTCCCAGACTCCAGATCTCCCCTCCCATTGCTCCCACACTTCAGGACTCCCTCCCATTGCTCCCAGACTCCAGAACTCCCCTCCCATTGCTCCCAGACTCCAGGACTCCCTCCCATTGCTCCCAGACTCCAGGACTCCCTCCCATTGCTCCCAGACTCCAGAACTCCCCTCCCATTGCTCCCAGACTCCAGGACTCCCTCCGTGCTCCCAGACTCCAGGACTCCCCTCCCATTGCTCCCAGACTCCAGGACTCCCTCCGTGCTCCCAGACTCCAGGACTCCCCTCCCAGTGCTCCCAGACTCCAGGACTCCCCTCCCATTGCTCCCAGACTCCAGAACTCCCTTTCTAGTGCTCCCAGCTCCAGAACTCCCCTCCCAGTGCTCCCAGACTCCAGGTCTCACCTCCCATTGCTCCCAGACTCCAGGACTCCCCTCCCAGTGCTCCCAGACTCCAGGACTCCCCTCCCATTGCTCCCAGACTCCAGAACTCCCCTTCCAGTGCTCCCAGCTCCAGAACTCCCCTCCCAGTGCTCCCAGACTTCAGGACTCCCCTCCCAGTGCTCCCAGACTCCAGGACTCCCCTCCCAGTGCTCCCAGACTCCAGGACTCCCCTCCCAGTGCTCCCAGACTCCAGAACTCCCCTTCCAGTGCTCCCAGACTCCAGAACTCCCCTCCCAGCTCCAGAACTCTCCTCCCAGTGCTCCCAGACTCCAGGACTCCCCTCCCAGTGCTCCCAGACTCCAGGACTCCCCTCCCATTGCTCCCAGACTCCAGAACTCCCCTCCCAGTGCTCCCAGACTCCAGGACTCCCCTCCCAGTGCTCCCAGACTCCAGGACTCCCCTCCCAGTGCTCCCAGACTCCAGAACTCCCCTCCCAGTGCTCCCAGACTCCAGGACTCCCCTCCCAGTGCTCCCAGACTCCAGAACTCCCCTTCCAGTGCTCCCAGACCTCCCCTCCCAGCTCCAGAACTCCCCTCCCAGTGCTCTCAGACTTCAGAACTTCCACCAGACCCTGGGACACCGTTCCGTGTGCTCCCGGATGATAGGAGACCTCTCCATTGCTCCCAGACATAGCCCCCTCCAGAGTTCCCTTCTCAGTGCTACCAGGAGCCCACTTGAAGTGCCGCTTTATTCTGGAACTTTCTACTGCTGCTGAAGCCACTGCTCCCAGACTCCAGGATTCCCTGCTTCAGTGCTTGGTATTTCTCCCACACCTTCAGTGTTCAGATCCTCATGTCCCCCCAGTGCTCACCTATTGTCAAGCCCTCATTCTACCAGAAGCCTGTTCCCCCATTCTGCACCACGTAGCCCCCCCCCCCTCCAGGCCTATCACTTGCCCCGGTGACCCCTCCTTCCAATGCTCCCAGATCCTGGGACCCCACTCTCCTCTGTCATATCATAGAAACATAGAAAATAGGAGCAAGAGTAGGCCATTCGGTCCTTCGGGCCTGCTCCGCTGTTCAAAATGATCATGGCTGATCGTCTAACTCAGTACCCTGTTCCCGCTTTTTCCCCCATATACCTTGATCCCTTTGGCATTAAGAAATATATCTATCTCCTTCTTGAATACATCTAATGACTTGCCTTCTGTGGTAGAGAATTCCACAGGTTCACCACCCTCTGAGTGAAGAAATTTCTCCTCATCTCGGTTCTAAATGGCATACCCCGTATCCTGAGACTGTGACCCCTGGTTCTGGACTCCCCAGCCATCGAGAACATCCTCCCTGCATCTAGTCTGTCTAGTCCTGTTAGAATGTTATATGTTTCGATGAGATCACCTCTCATTCTTCTAAACTCTAGTGAATATAGGTCTAGTCGACCCAATCTCTCCTCATACGTCAGTCCTGCCATCCCAGGAATCAGTCTGGTAAACCTTCGTTGCACTCCCTCCGTGGCAAGGACATCCTTCCTCAGATAAGGAGATCAAAACTGCACAAAATACTCCAGACGTGGTCTCACCAAGGCCCTGTATAACTGCAGTAAGACATCCCTGCTCCTGTTCTCAAATCCTCTTGCAATGAAGGCCAATATACCATTTGCCTTCCTAACTGCTTGCTGCACCTGAATGCTCACCTTCAGCGACTGGTGTACAAGGACACCCAGGTCTCGTTGCACCTCCCCTTTTCCCAATCTATCACCATTCAGATAATAATCTGCCTTTCTGTTTTTACAACCAAAGTGGATAACCTCACATTTATCCATGTTATACTGCATCTGCCATGTTCTTGCCCACTCACCCAACTTGTCTAAATCACATTGGAGCCTCTTTGCATCCTCCTCACAGCTCACATTCCACCCCAGCTTTGTGTCATCTGCAAACTTGGAAATGTTACATTTAGTTCCCTCATCCAAATCATTGATATATATTGTGAATAGCTGGGGCCCAAGCACTGATCCCTGCGGTACCCCACTAGTCACTGCCTGCCACCCGGAAAAAGACCTGTTTATTCCTACTCTCTGTTTCCTGTCTGTCAACCAATTCTCAATCCATGCCAGTATATTCCCCCCAATCCCATGTGCTTTAATTTTGCACACTAACCTCTTGTGTGGGACCTTATCAAAAGCCTTCTGAAAATCCAAATACACCACATCGACTGGTTCTCCCTTATCTATTCTACAAGTTACATCCTCAAAAACTCCAGCAGATTTGTTAAGCATGATTTCCCTTTCATAAACCCATGCTGACTTTGTCCAATCCCGTTAATGCCCTCCAAGTGTTCTGTTATCATATCTTTTATAATAGATTCTAGCATTTTCCCCACTTCTGATGTTAGGCTAACTGGTCTGTAATTCCCTGTTTTTTCTCTCCCTCCTTTTTTAAATAGTGGGGTTACATTTGCCACCCTCCAATCTGTAGGAACTATTCCAGAGTCTATAGAATTTTGGAAGATGATCACCAATGCATCCACTATTTCCAAGGCCACTTCCTTTAGTACTCTGGGATGTAGATTATCAGGCCCTGGGGATTTGTCAGCCTTTAGCCCCATTAATTTCCCTAGCACTATTTTTTTTACTAATACTGGTTTCCTTCAGTTCCTCCCTCTCACTAGACCCTTGGTTCCCTAACATTTCTGGGAGGTTATTTGTGTCCTCCTTTGTGAAGACAGAACCAAAGTATGTGTTTAATTGTTCTGCCATTTCTTTGTTCCCCATTATAATTTCCCCCATTTTTGACAGTAAGGGACCTACATTTGTCTTCACTAATCTTTTTCTCTTGACATATTTATAGAAGCTTTTACAGTCAGTTTTTATGTTCCCTGCTACTTTACTCTCATACTCTATTTTTCCCCTCTTAATCAATCTCTTTGTCCTCCTTTGTTGAACTCTGAACTGCTCCCAATCCTCAGGCTTGCCGCTTTTTCTGGCAATTTTATATGTCTCCTCTTTGGATCTAATACTATCCCTAATTTATTTTGTAAGCCACGGTTGAGCCACCTTTCCTGTTTTATTTTTGCGCCAGACAGGAATGAATAATTGTTGTAATTCCTGCACAAGTTCTTTAAATATTAGCCATTGCCTATCCACCGTCATCCCTTTTAGTAAAATTCCCCAATCTATCATAGCCAACTCGTAATTTCCTTTATTTAGATTCAGGACCCTAGTTTCGGATTCAACTACTTCACTCTCCGTCTTAATGAGGAATTCTATCATGTTATGGTCGCTCTTCCCTAAGGGACCCCGCACAACAAGATTGTTAATTAATCCTTTCTCATTGCACAATACCCAATCTAGGATTGCCTGTTCTCTAGTTGGTTCCTCAACGCATTGGTCTAGAAAACCATCACGTACACACTCCAGGAATTCCTCCCCCACAGTATTATTGCTAATTTGGTTTGACCAATCTGTGTGGATTAAAGTCACCCATGATTATAGTTGTACCCTTCTTGCATGTGTCTCTAATTTCCTGTTTAATGCCCTCCCCTACATCTCCACTATTGTTTGGGGGCCTATAGACAACCCCCACCAATGTTTTCTGCCCCTTGGTGTTTCTTAGCTCCACCCATACAGATTCCACATCGTGATTTTCCGAGCCAATATCCTTCCTCACTATTGCATTGATTTCCTCCTTTACTAACAACGCTACCCCACCTCCTTTCCCTTTTTGCCTGTCCTTCCTAAATATTGAATACCCCTGGATGTTCAGTTCCCATCCTTGGTCACCCTGCAGCCATGTCTCCGTAATCGCAATTATATCATACCCGTTAATATCTATCTGCGCTGTTAATTCATCTACCTTATTGCGAATGCTCTGCACATTAAGACACAATGCCTTTAGTCTTGTCTTTTTAAGATTGCTAGTCATCTTAGTTTTATTTTGCACTATGGCCCTATTTGTTTTTCGCCCTTGTTTTCTCTGCCTTCCACTATTGCTTCTTCCCTTTCTTTCTTTTGTTTCTTTCCTTGTTTCCCCCTCCTGTGTCTCCCTGCTCAGGTTCCCAGGGACCCGTCCCACTGTCAGACCAATCAAATCAAACACACATTCCACTCCCTCAGAGCAACAAGTTGCAGGCTTACCCTCTGCAGAGTGTAGTAATACCCCTAGAAACACCCCCAAATTCTACCACCACCTCCACCTTAACTGCTCCAAAACCACACAACCCAAGGCCATTACTGCTAAACCCCACCTACATTACAACAGTGATTACACTTCAAAAGTACTTCATTGGCTGTAAAGCACTTTGGGACATCCTGAGGTTGTGAAAGGCGCTATATAAATGCAAGTCTTTCTTCCTTTCACCTACCCACTCCCGACCTGCTGTGTGATGCCTGTGTATCCTGGGCTGGGAAAATGGGGCAAGATAAGAATCAAATACACAGGCAGTGAAACAGTTAATGATCCAGGTTTCATGGAGAAATTGACAAGCTCGATAAAATTCGAACCTCAGAGAACTGGGTAAAAATATCAGAATAGCATGTAATAAAAATAGAATTCAACTTTACAGGCAGGCCAACAGAGCGTGAAGTCCTGGAGATCTCCACCCATATAGCACACCAAGGGCTCGAGCTCCATAAAGATATTAAAACCAGGCAGGAAGTGGTGTCATTTAGGTGTCAATGTGATTTTGCGAAGTTAAGAATGGAATTACACCAACTCTTCATCACACCCATATAAGCTGCAGGACCACAACTGAAGGGAATCACTCTATTTTGGTTATTTGAAGGAGGGAGAATGCAAGGACACTAGTCAAGGACACCACATAGGAAAGTGTCTGATCCCAATCCTGATCCTGATCCTGATCCCACCCTCCTCCACCCATCTGAATATACACACCTTCCTGGACTTGTCAGATGAGCAGATAAAGCACGACAGGGTTTTTTTTCCATCCTGCTAGATCACCTCAGGGCAAGCGTGACTCTACTGGCGCTGTACAGATCAGCACTGCTCCTTCCAGACCTGCAGTCCATATGGGTGTGATTGATGCAGTTTGCCAGAGCGAATATCATCACTTTCTCAATCAACAGCAGAAGGCACCCTGGCCTTCGCCCACATTGCTCGATATCCCAAAATCGAAGGTGACAGATTGCTCACCCACTACCCTATGACCCCCTGCCCACGACAGTGGAGTCCTCACATCCTACAAGATCGTCCCCTCAATCAATGCAGAGCTAGTCTGTGAGCAGCTGCACTAGATGGTTACAGAATGCCCACTCTCCACAGGTAGATGTCTGAGACTCTTCACAGGTAGATATCTCCACAGGTAGATGCCTGTCTCTCTCCACAGGTAGATGTCTCTCTCCACAGGTAGATGCCTGTCTCTCTCCACAGGTAGATGTCTCTCTCCACAGGTAGATGCCTGTCTCTCTCCACAGGTAGATAGATGCCTGTCACACTCCACAGGTAGATGTCTCTCTCCACAGGTAGATGCCTGTCACACTCCATGGGTAGATGTCTCTCTCCACAGGTAGATGTCTCTCTCCACAGGTAGATGCCTTCTCCTGTCACAAAGCTGCCATTTTACAACAATCCTCTACTTCCCCCATGGACCAAAAGTGCAAGGTTTGGCTTCTGGGAGACCGAGGATACCTGCTGCAGTCTTGGCTTATGACACCTGTGCACCGTCCTCCCCCAGCTGATGAGCGCAGGTATTATGTTCATGCATCCTCAGGGGAAGGGAAGACCCTAGGGGGAGGGGAGACCCTGCCCCTGGAGGAAGGGGAGACCTCCCTGGGAGAAGGGGAGACCACGCCCCTGGGGGAAGGGAAGACCTTCCTGGGAGAAGGGGAGATCCCGCCCCTGGGGGAAGGGGAGACCCCAGGGGAAGGGGAGACACCCCTGGGGGAATGGGAGACCCCACCCACCCTGGGGAAGGGGAGACCCAACCATGGTTCTGGGAGACAATCATCTCGTGATGGGGTAAGCTTCATTTTACCATTTTATTTCTGGCCCCTGCAGATTTCTGAACCCAATGAATTTGATATAATGATTACCATCCCCGTTAAAAGAATTGAGTTTATGGAAGTGGATTCTGAAGGTGCTTTCTACCAAGTGGCATTTAAGAGAAATCCAGGTGGCAACCCTCTTGAACAATTTGTTGACAATGGAACACTGTCAGCTGAACAAATGCTTTGTCACCTCAGGAAACTCATAAAAGAAGCAGCAAAAACTCTGACAGGTTGGTAAGGAGTTTTGTTCGTATCATTTCCACCGGCTCCACTGCAGGGCAACTTCTGCACAATAATTGGTCAATGTGTTTTTGTACTGAATCTGTCCTTTTCCTATTCCCTTCTGAAGAACCCTGGCTGGTTATAATTGACCTCCGACCCTGGCTGGTTATAACTGACTTCCGTCCCTGGCTGGTTATAACTGACCTCCCGACCCTGGCTGGTTATAACTGACCTCCAACCCTGGCTGGTGATAATTGACCTCCTGGACACTTTCTCCTTGTGGCCATTCTTCATGCAAGAACCTAGATGATGGATGTTTTTGGAGGCTGTTCACCATTGGACTGCATGAGAGCCGAGACCAATTGTGTCCTTACCTGACGTGTGCTATTGGCAGAGGGGTCACTGGATACCAGTCATGAGTGGGACAGCTTGCTGATTTTCCTCTTCCCGAGCTCGGGGATATTGTACTACCTGCTCTGCCTCCCTAGCTGAGATCTGCTAACGAAGCCAGACCATGGATTGTACCTGGGACCCTCCTGCTCGGAATGGTTCAGTATTCCACCAGACCTGGTCTGCTGGTTTTAGTTTTAACCACTTCTGTGTCACACTCACTGGAGTCACACAAAGGGTCGTGGAAATCGAGAACTCTCTCCCAAAAGGCTGTGGATGCTGGGGGTCAATTGGTGCTTTCAAGACTGAGATCGATAGATTTTTGTTGGGTAAGGGCATCAAGGGATATGGAGCAAAGGCGGGTAAATGGAGGTGAGTTCAGCCATGATCTAATTGAATGTGTAACAGGCTTGATGGGCTGAATGGCCTTCTCCTGTTCCTATGTAACAGGCTCGATGGGTTGAATGGCCTTCTCCTGTTCCTGTGTAATAGGCTCGATGGGATGAATGGCCTTCTCCTGTTCCTGTGTAATAGGCTCGATGGGATGAATGGCCTTCTCCTGTTCTTGTGTAACAGGCTCAATGGCCTTCTCCTGTGCCTGTGTAACAGGCTCGATAGACCGAATGGCCTTCTGCTGTTCCTGTGTAACAGGCTCGATGGGCTGAATGGCCTTCTCCTGTTCCTGTGTAACAGGCTCGATGGGCTGAATGGCCTTCTCCTGTTCCTGTGTAACAGGCTCGATGGGCTGAGTGGCCTCCTGTTCCTTCGTAACAGGCTCGATGGGCTGAATGGCCTTCTCCTGTTCCTGTGTAACAGGCTCGATGGGCTGAGTGGCCTCCTGTTCCTTCGTAACAGGCTCGATGGGCTGAACGACCTTCTCCTGTTCCTATGTTCCTCTGAGTCTTTCTAATGAGACAGGGAGTTGAGCACAGCCATTAACAGTCACTTCACCTCTGGTTTGTGTTGCTCCTGACGACCATTAGTACTTCACTGTGGAGGAGAAACCCTGAATGCCAGAAAATGTGTTTCATGTTGATAATCTCACTGTAAAGGAGCCAGACTATGTCATCTATGACAGTTATAATCATTTATAGCACTCCGTCGGTTAGAACACTTACTCCTTTGAAAACCATTTTGACAGAATTCCAAATAAAGTTGGAAAGGAAAAAGCCAGGCAGTCCTGCTGTGACTCTTCTCATCACTGGAGAGGACCATGTGTTCATCTCGCTGGATATGGTTTTAGCTCTGGAAGTGCATTCACAAAGCTGGCCAATTAGCACGAACGAAGGTCTAAAGATTGAAGACTGGTTGGGAAAGAAGGTCAGGAGGGATTTCAGAAATGAGCCTTTTTACCTCGTGCCAAAGCAGCCTCTTGATGCGACACAAGGGACACGATCTCAATCACACAAAGGTATTTACCTGTTACAGTCTCGCATGGTTTACACTGGTCTCATTTTAAACTAAACGGCATCAGGAAATACTGAAAAACCTTCCATATACACAATAGAGCAAACCCTCCATATACACAATAGGACAAACCCTCCATATACACAAGACAAATCCTCCGTGTATACGATAGGACAAAACCTCCATAATACACAATGGAGCAAACCCACAATATACACAATAGGACAAACCCTCCATATACATAATAGAGCAAAATGTTCTGTGTTTATTTGTACAAAAGGTTAAGTGTTTAAGGGGTGAGGTTCCTCAGACCTACTCCTATTCTCCGCCGTAACTTCGCAGGAAACCCTGTTTGGTCATAAGTGGGGTTTCCACCGAACTTCTGCCAAAGTTATGGCGGGGAGCAGGAGAGGCCCCATGGAAGGTCACCCCACAAGTGATCCTAGCAAGAACAAACAAAACACAGGAGTTGTGTAGCTGGAGGTCTCTTTTGCAAGAAGATGGCTGGCGTTATTACACCTCATTGCATAAGCACAGCAGGAGTTGGTAAAGACCCAGAGTTCTGTACAAACTGTAGCGAGCTACATGAAGCTACAACGGCAGACTACAGGGAAATGAATGGCGAGACAGGGAGCCTGAGAAGCAGCACAGCTAATTACTTGTTCAGATGTGAACCTGAGGTTTTAACTATATTTTTATCATTGCAGAAATGTGGCGGATTTCATTCTCTCACATTGAGAAGAAGATGCTCTTGAATCATGGCAGCTTAAAGACCTGCTGTGAGAATGGATCACCCAGATGCTGCAGGTTAGACTCGCTGCCTATTACTGTATCCTGCAAACTGCTCTTTGCTCCCATTTAGTAATTTTCTCTCTCTGTATTAAATGGCACGAGGCTGGTGACGTTTAGAAGCTAGGTGCTTAGCGCCTCGGTGTAAAATTCCTCTGCCTGCTGTTAACGGTGGGATGAATCCAGAGAGACCTCATTCGAACTGGTTCAGAGTTTGTCCGCTAATATCAGCAGCAGTCGTTTTATGACATGGAGACAGTTACACTCACGAAAAGACTTGAGGGCAGATTTCCAAATTCATGCTCCTAACGCACAACCAGGAGGGCAGACGAGGGAAGAGTGGAGAGTGAGTGTCCTGATAAATGCTCCAAACGGCTGTGGCTCCATACTGAGAGTGTGCATTTGTAGAATTGTCCTGAAGCTATAATGTTCTGTGTAGAGGCACTGACTCGTACTGAGGTACAGTTTCAGACATACCATGCCCGCGCGGTCACGTGCGTCTTGGGTATCGGCAGGCTCTTCAACCGTGAGAATACAATAACCAAGCCTATTCCTCTCCTCGTTCAACATGAACACATACATACATGGGTCACTGGTAGTGATGACAAGCAGGAATTCAGGGTGATTTTGTTCTTCCGAGGTTACTGTGCCAGCTGAGATCAGCTATCTGGGTACAGACTGGTCCATAAGCCTTAGTACCACACTGGGCATTCACCCTCCATGCTATTTGTGGAGTTAAAGTACTGACTCACACAGACCAATCGGTCCCACATTTGATTTCACTGGATTAGCTAATTGGGATTAGAGCAGCAATGAGCTATGTGAGCTATAATTGGACAGTGCACCCTGGGCTGGTGCGGAGTAAAGCAGCCCGGGTTCGCTGTGTCAGGTTTCTATCCAATACTCCCGCTGTAAGAAGTGCAGATGTGGGCATGATGGGGCTCAGCTTTGACCTTGCATGTGGTTGAGTGACCTATTGACTCACTGCCTAGGCTGACCCGTGAAGAATGGGGGGGTTGGGTGAGTTGTGAGAGAGCAGTTGGCACCTGTGGATCTGTGAGTCAGGGAAGACGGGGGGAAAGTTGGCACAAGAAAGACCTGTAGACTGAAACCACTCTCATTTTTACAGGAAATCCTGTCTGAAGCTTTTGAAACACCTCATCCAAAAACTGAAGGAGAAGAATCCTCGACCACTGTCACGTGTCTGCTCATATCACGCAAAAACAACTCTGCTCCATGCTTGTGTCAAAAGACCCAAGGATGAAACGTGGTCCTTTGAAAACCTTGATATCTGCTTTCTCCAGCTCTTGGATGACTTCATTGATCACCTTCAGAGAGCTAACCTTTCTCATTTCTTTGTCCCCACCTACAATCTCTTCAACCCTTCATTGTTTGATTCAAGAAGCAGAGAGGTGCTTCTGCAGCTGATTGAAAGTGAAAGAAACAAAGGCTTCCCAATCTTCTCAAACTCCATCTAACTGTACAACAGTCAAATATGATTCAACTTCAGATAAATATAAGTGGCAGGACAGGTTGAGAAGGCTGGTAAAAAAGCATACGAGATCCTGGGCTTTATAAATAGCGTCATAGAGTACAAAAGCAAGGAAGTTATGCTAAACCTTTATAAAATACTGGTTAGGCCCCAGCTGGAGTATTGTGTCCAATTCTGGGCACCACACTTTAGGAAGGCTGTCAATGCCTTAGAGAGGGTGCAGAGGAGATTTACTAGAATCATAGAATCATAGAAGTTTACAACATGGAAATAGGCCCTTCGGCCCAACATGTCCATGTCGCCCAGTTTATACCACTAAGCTAGTCCCAATTGCCTGCACTTGGCCCATATCCCTCTATACCCATCTTACCCATGTAACTGTCCAAATGCTTTTTAAAAGACAAAATTGTACCCGCCTCTACTACTGCCTCTGGCAGCTCGTTCCAGACACTCACCACCCTTTGAGTGAAAAAATTGCCCCTCTGGACCCTTTTGTATCTCTCCCCTCTCACCTTAAATCTATGCCCCCTCGTTATAGACTCCCCTACCTTTGGGAAAAGATTTTGACTATCTACCTTATCTAGGCACATCATTATTTTGTAGACTTCTATAAGATCACCCCTAAACCTCCTACTCTCCAGGGAAAAAAGTCCCAGTCTGTCCAACCTCTCCCTATAAGTCAAACCATCAAGTCCCGGTAGCATCCTAGTAAATCTTTTCTGCACTCTTTCTAGTTTAATAATATCCTTTCTATAATAGGATGACCAGAACTGTACACAGTATTCCAAGTGTGGCCTTACTAATGTCTTGTACAACTTCAACAAGACATCCCAACTCCTGTATTCAATGTTCTGACCAATGAAACCAAGCATGCTGAATGCCTTCTTTACCACCCTATCCACCTGTGACTCCACTTTCAAGGAGCTATGAACCTGTACTCCTAGATCTCTTTGTTCTATAACTCTCCCCAACGCCCTACCATTAACAGAGTAGGTCCTGGCCCGATTCGATCTAACAAAATGCATCACCTCACATTTATCTAAATTGAACTCCATCTGCCATTCATCGGCCCACTGGCCCAATTTATCAAGATCCCGTTGCAATCCTAGATAACCTTCTTCACTGTCCACAATGCCACCAATCTTGGTGTCATCTGCAAACTTACTAACCATGCCTCCTAAATTCTCATCCAAATCATTAATATAAATAACAAATAACAGCGGACCCAGCACCGATCCCTGAGGCACACCGCTGGTCACAGGCCTCCAGTTTGAAACACGACCCTCTACAACTACCCTCTGGCTTCTGCCGTCAATCCAAGTTTGTATCCAATTGGCTACCTCACCTTGGATCCCGTGAGATCTAACCTTATGTAACAACCTACCATGCGGTACCTTGTCAAAGGCTTTGCTAAAGTCCATGTAGACCACGTCTGCTGCACAGCCCTCATCTATCTTCTTGGTTACCCCTTCAAAAAACTCAATCAAATTTGTGAAACATGATTTTCCTCTCACAAAACCATGCTGACTGTTTCTAATCAGTCCCTGCCTCTCCAAATGCCCGTAGATCCTGTCTCTCAGAATACCCTCTAACAACTTACCCACTACAGATGTCAGGCTCACCGGTCTGTAGTTCCCAGGCTTTTCCCTGCCACCCTTCTTAAACAAAGGCACACCATTTGCTACCCTCCAATCTTCAGGCACCTCACCTGTAGCTGTCGATGATTCAAATATCTCTGCTAGGGGACCCGCAATTTCCTCCCTAACCTCCCATAACGTCCTGGGATACATTTCATCAGGTCCCGGAGATTTATCTACCTTGATGCGCGTTAAGACTTCCAGCACCTCCCTCTCTGTAATATGTACACTCCTCAAGACATCACTATTTATTTCCCCAAGTTCCCTAACATCCATGCCTTTCTCAACCGTAAATACCGATGCGAAATATTCATTTAGGATCTCACCCATCTCTTGTGGTTCCGCACGTAGATGACCTTGTTGATCCTTAAGAGGCCCTACTCTCTCCCTAGTTACTCTTTTGCCCTTTATGTATTTGTAGAAGCTCTTTGGATTCACCTTTGCCTTATCTGCCAAAGCAATCTCATGTCCCCTTTTTGCCCTCCTGATTTCTCTCTTAACTCTACTCCGGCAATCTCTATACTCTTCAAGGGATCCACTTGATCCCAGCTGCCTATGCATGTCATATGCCTCCTTCTTCTTTCTGACTAGGGCCTCAATCTCCCGAGTCATCCAAGGTTCCCTACTTCTACCAGCCTTGCCCTTCACTTTATAAGGAATGTGCTTACCCTGAACCCTGGTTAACACACTTTTGAAGGCTTCCCACTTACCAGACGTCCCTTTGCCTGCCAACAGACTCTCCCAATCAACTTCTGAAAGTTCCTGTCTAATACCTTCAAAATTGGCCTTTCCCCAATTTAGAATTTTAACTTTTGGGCCAGACCTATCATTCTCCATAGCTATCTTAAAACTAATGGAATTATGATCACTGGTCCCAAAGTGATCCCTCACTAACACTTCTGTCACCTGCCCTTCCTTATTTCCCAAGAGGAGGTCAAGTTTTGCCCCCTCTCTAGTCGGGCCATCCACATACTGAATGAGAAATTCCTCCTGAATACACTCAACAAATTTCTCCCCATCCAAGCCCCTAATGCTATGGCTGTCCCAGTCAATGTTGGGAAAGTTAAAGTCCCCTACTATTACCACCCTATTTTTCTTGCAGCTGTCTGTAATCTCCTTACATATTTGCTCCTCAATTTCCCGTTGACTATTTGGGGGTCTGTAGTACAATCCTATCAAAGTGATCCTCTCTTATTTTTCAGTTCTACCCATATAGACTCAGTGGGCGAACCCTCGGATATATCCCCTCTCACTACTGCCATGATGTTCTCCCTAATCAAGAACGCAACTCCCCCTCCTCTCTTACCTCCTGCTCTATCTTTCCTATAGCATCTGTACCCTGGAACATTGAGCTGCCAGTCCTGCCCCTCCCTTAGCCATGTTTCAGTAATAGCTATAACATCCCAGTCCCATGTACCCATCCATGCCCTGAGTTCATCTGCCTTGCCCATCAGACTTCTTGCATTGAAATAAATGCATTTTAATCTAGACTTCCCTTGGTCTTTGCCCTGCTTTCTCAGACCATCTGTCCGGTCATGTTTTGTACACTCTCCCTTACTGCCTTTTGTTTCTGTCACCACTTTACTTCCCACTGACTTCCTGTATCGGTTCCCATCCCCCTGCCACTTTAGTTTAAACCCTCCCCAACAGCACTAGCAAACACTCCCCCTAGGACATTGGTTCCAGTCCTGCCCAGATGCAGACCGTCCAATTTGTACTGGTCCCACCTCCCCCAGAACCGGTTCCAATGTCCCAGGAATTTGAATCCCTCCCTCTTGCACCATCTCTCAAGCCACGTATTCATCCTAGCTATCCTGTCATTCCTACTCTGACTAGCCCGTGGCACTGGTAGCAATCCTGAGATTACTACCTTTGAGGTCCTACTTTTTAGTTTAACTCCTAACTCCCTAAATTCAGCTTGTAGGACCTCATCCCGTTTTTTACCTATATCGTTGGTACCTAAATACACCACGACAACTGGCTGTTCACCCTCCCCCTCCAGAATGTCCTGCAGCCGCTCCGAGACATCCCTGACCCTTGCACCAGGGAGGCAACATACCATCCTGGAGTCTCGGTTGCGTCCGCAGAAACGCCTGTCTATTCCCCTTACAATCGAGTCCCCTATCACTATAGCTCTGCCACTCTTTTTCCTGCCCTCCTGTGCAGCAGAGCCAACCACGGTGCCATGAACCTGGCCACTGCCACCTTCCCCTGGTGAGCCATCACCCCCAACAGTATCCAAAACGGTATACCTGTACGAGAGGGGGATGGCCACAGGGGACCCCTGCACTACCTGCCTGCACCTCTTACTCTGCCTGGTGGTCACCCATTCACTTCCTGCCTGTACTCCCTTTACCTGCAGCGTGACCAACTCGCTAAACGTGCTATCCACGAGTTTCTCTGCATCGCGGATGCTAGGTGCCAGGATTGAGGGACTTCAATTATGTGGAGAGACTGGAGAAGCTGGGGTTGTTCTTCTTAGAGCAGAGAAGGTTAAGGGGAGATTTAATAGAGGTGTTCAAAATAATGAACGGTTTTGATAGAGTAAATAAGGAGAAACTGTTTCCAGTGGCAGGAGGGTCAGCAATCAGAGGGGACAGATTTAAAATAACAGGCAAAAAATCCAGGGGGGAAATGAGGAGAAATCTTTTTTACGCAGCGAGTTGTTATGATCTGGAATGCACTGCCTGAAAGGGCGGTGGAAGCAGATTCAATAATAACTTTCAAAAGGGAATTGGATAAATACTTGAAGGGAACAATTTACAGGGCTATGGGGAAAGAGCAGGGGAATGGGACCAATTGGATAACTCTTTCAGAGAGCCAGCATAGGCTTGATGGGCCGAATGGCCTTCTGTGCTGTATCATTTTATGAAATGAGAACTTGATAAGTATTTTGAACCAATCTGGATCAAACACTAAACACTAAAATCCTGCTTTCACCTTAACTCAGGTGCAAACACTGCACGATTTATTGGGATCAAAAAGCATTCAGTCAAACTGTTGAACTTCATACAAAGATAAGTGCATTCAAATATAATAGTGCAGTAGGAACCTCAGATTATTAGAAGAGCAGGAACTTGGTTAAGTGGTTAAATCTATCCATATTTAATATAATGAACCTTATGCCCACATGCACTTCCTGTTAGCTTTCTCCATTATAAATTCCTATGCGCTGTAACACCACCAATGGCGACAAGGTGTAATTACAGTGTGACAAGTTTACATACGCAGTTTCCATTATAAATGGGGACATTGGATATTATAATGGGAATATGTAAAAATAAGGACAAAATGGGGACTGGATTACATCTGCATGCACTGGCCCAATGATTTCCTGCCCTTGAGCCCCACTCTGGCTGAAAACCACACTTGCTCTGGACTTCCTTTGTTCAATGCCACAGAACGTTGACTGGTAGGATTTTAAAAATGGGGTAGAATGCACACCCTAACCCTAACCTTACTTCTGGTTAGCAGTTTCTCATCATGCTTTTGTGTCAACATTTTTCATTCAGTTTTGCTGTCCACTTATGATGTAGTTGCAGGCTCTGGCACAAGGTGACTGAGAAGCCAGTTTCTGAATTCTAATTCCACCTCCACGTTCTGTATAAAAATACTTTTATTCATCAACTGAATGGGTAACACCATAAGCAATTTACTAGTAACTATAATATTGTGGCTCTCATTTTATATTGGTTTTTAAATGTGGATTAGTTTGTCTTTGGGTTTCATTCCTTTCCATTTGTTATACCGAATGTGTCAGGTTTATAATCTGCAGAGGTCAGAGCCTGTTATTGAATTGTGTGGCCACATACATTGATGCAAAATAGACATTAAAAGCAGTTTTAATTATTTATTATATTAAACTTCACTCCTGCACACACTTCCTGTCACTTTTTACCATTATAAACTCCTATGTCCACATCTGCTGTAGTGCCTTCACTGGTGGGAGGATGTAATTACAGTGTGACAGTTTCCATTGTAAATGTGGACATCGGAATTTAACATTTCATGTTAAAATATTACCTCCCATTTAAATTTTTTAGGCAGCATACACGTTTCAATGCAGCTTTTAAAAAAATGCACATTGTACCAAAATTCTCTGCAGATTTCCACAAGTATTCATTACCTCATAGGTCAACGAAGGGTCAAATGATCACAGATCGGTTTATTTAAATGTCAATAATTGAGAAGTTTTGTTCGATCTGCTTGGTCACTGATTGCAAAGGACTGTAATAACCAACCTGATACACCTCACTACAAGGCCCCAATCATGGCAGTAGTTTTCACAGAGTTTATCTTCAGTGTTAATCCGATCCCCCCAAAGGAGAATCTGTGGGAGATTAAAAACAGGGAGAAATTTTAGTATAAGAGTGGATTCACCAAATGATGCTTCTTATTCTTCATTCCTTTGCTTTTATAATATAAACTACAGAACCAAAGAAGTTTACAACATGGGAGGCATTCGATCCATCATATCTGTTCTAAGGAGAAATATTGTTTACTTTACATAAAACTTGTGATTTCAAATTGCTCGATTGTTTTATTAAATGGGAACCTTAAAAAACAAGTTGATATGTAAGTTACTGGTGATGAATAAATGAAAAGATTTTAACCTTGACTTTGCATCAGTTACTGGGTGCAATATTGCAATAACAAGCCATTCCACCTTGAGAGGGAAAATGAACAAACTTGCCCGTCATGCCTTGCCCGGCCCAAGAGTTCGAGTGCCAGCTCAAAAGGTAAACAAATGCAACACTAATATATTCCCAGAGCAAATTAAAAATTAAAGGCTTTCCCTGGGGTGGGGGACTGCTTTGTTTCTGATGTTCTGTGAACCTTACCTTGTCTGATCACGAGTTCAGTGAAGCACCAACAAAGGATGAGAACGCTAAATGCGTCCTATAGAGCTGGTGTGTTGTTGCTCAGTGGATCATGTTTGTCCTACAGTGCCTCTTCCTGCTTTCAACTGTCAATTTTTTACACTGCAGTTTTTTTTCCAATTGACCGTTCTGTTCATTCCCCAACTGACCGGTGACATTTCATCGAATTTTTGACAGAGGAAACCTATTTCACCAGTTGCGTTTTTCATGCCACTGAAAGGGGTCTGTGCCAGAATGGGATTTGGCCATTAAAATGAAGTGAGCGCTATCTGGCATGTGGGGAGTTAGTCTGAATTACAGGATTCCTGTCCCATTGGTTCATGCCCTTCACTGTTGCAGGCAGAATGTTAGTGCTTCAAAAGGTGATCAAAGGAATTCCACAAATTAAGAACACCTAAATATATTGCCCAGCATTTTGAATCAATGTGACATGATGCTGAGTTTGGTTTCCTATATGACATGCCATCTGATGAGCTTGCTCTTAAGCCTACGTGAGCTCCTTTGTGGCTACGTCTTATTCAGTGCCTCAAGCCTGTATGGAGCTGGGCTTCCTTTGCAAGGTCAGAAGTTGTGAAAAAACAAATTGGATGCTAATCAAAGATCTTGTTCAGTCAAGTAAAAGCTTCCCACGACTCATCCTTTTTAATGAGCAGTGTAATGTCCATACATTCTTCTAGTACCTTTTTTCCCCCTTACCTGGGAGCTCATGCAAGTGGCTAATTCAACTTATTCTAGGCAACGTAGACATTGCAACTATTTCCTTGAGATTTGACCACTTACTGTGGCGGGCCAGAGAAAGGAAAGGAGCTCCAGGGCGGATTGACTGTCTAGATCTCAAAGCCACGTCACTGATCTCAGCCCTGTATCACAGCTGGAAAATACCGCAAATATCCCCTCGGTCTCCAACAACAGTCTAGATCTTGAGGTTAGCGAAGTCTACCCCAGCTTGTATTTCAGGATTGAGATCTTGGCCACTATTGTTTATTCTTCTGGGCCTTGTAGACTATAGGGACCATGCATTGCCGTTGTGATCAATGTGGATATATCTCTCTATCCAGTTAAAGTGGACTTAAGCTAGGACCAAGACCTCAGATGTTGATGTACAGAATTCCACATCTGTGCCCATGTTGCAGTTTCATTTCCCCATAATGCTCATAAGGGCAGCAATTCGCACATTGGGTTCAGTCTAACTTTTACAACGGATAGACAAGGAGGAGGTTGGCCAAACATTTACTACAAAGTTCAACGACCAGCAAGCAGTGTGTTGTTTAGTTCATAGAACGTAGGAGGTGCTAGAAAGTTCTGGGTAAAATTGCCCATGGATTGGAAGGTAGTAAATATGACCCCGCTACTCAAAAAAGGAGGGAGAGAAAAAACAGGGAACTACAGGCCAGTTAGCCTGACATCAGTTGTCAGGAAAATGCTGGAATCTATTATTAAGGAAGTGGTAACAGGACACTTAGAAAATCATAATATGATTAGGCAGAGTCAACATGGTTTTATGAAAGGGAAATCGTGTTTGACAAATTGATTAGAGTTTTTTGAGGATGTAACTAACGGGGTAGATAAAGGGGAACCAGTAGATGTAGTATATTTGGATTTTCATAAGGCATTCGATAAGATGCCACATAAAAGGTTGTTACATAAGGGTAAGGGCTCATGGGGTTGGGGGTAATATATTAGCATGGATTGAGGGTTGGTTAACGGACAGAAAACAGAGAGTAGGAATAAACCGGTCATTTTCAGGTTGGCAGGTTGTAACTAGTAGGGTGCCGCAAGGATTGGTGTTTGGGCCTCAGCTGTTTACCACATATATCAATGACTTAAACGAGGGGACCGAATGTAACGTATCCAAGTTTGCTGACGATACAAAGCGAGGTGGGAAAGTAAGCTGTGAGGAGGACACTGAGTCTGTAAAGGGATAGAGACAGGTTAGTGAGTGGGCAAGAAGGTGGCAGATGGAGTATAATGTGGGGAAATGTGAGGTTATTCACTTTGGTAGGAAGAATAGAAAAACAGAATATTTCTTAAAAGTTGAGAGACTAAGAAATGTTGGTATTCGGAGATCTGGGTGTCCTTGTACACAAATCACAGAAAGTTAACATGCAGGTACAGCAAGCAATTAGGAAGGCAAATGGTATGTTAGCTTCTTTTGCAAGGGGATTGGAGTACAAGAGTCAGGAAGTCTTGCTGCAATTATATAGGGCTCTGGTTAGACCACACCTGGAGTACTGGGTGCAGTTTTGGTCTCCTTACCTAAGGAAGGATATAATTGCCTTAGAGGGGGTACAACGAAGGTTCACTAGATTGATTCCCGGGATGAGAGGGTTGTCCTATGAGGAGAGATTGAGTAGAATGGGCCTATACTCTCTCCCGAGTTTAGAAGAATGTGAGGTACTCTCATTGAAACATATAAGATTTTGAGGGGGCTTGACAGGGTAGATGCTGAGAGGCTGTTTCCCCTGTCTGGAGAATCTAGAACTAGGGGTCATAGTCTCAAATGGCCAACCTCATCTTAGGACTGAGATGAGGAAAAATTTCTTCACTTGGAGGGTTGTGAATCTTTGAGCATCCATAGCCCTCTGGGGTAGAGAGTTCCAGTCGTTAAGTATATTCAAGGCTGAGATCGATGGATATTTGTACACTAAGGGAATCAAGGGATATGGGGATCAGGCAGGAAAATGGAGTTGAGGTTGAAGATCAGCCATTATAATGAATGGCAGAGCAGGCTCGAGGGGCTGTCTGGTCTACTCCTGCTCCTATTTCTTACGTTCTTAAAATTCTAGTTCTGTTCCTGGTGGTACAGGGTTGTTCCATGTGAACGTATGTGTTTCATGCAAGTCGGATGTATGTAAACACTGGAGCAGTTTTACTCCTGACTATGTAACAGGGCAAATGTCTGGCTTGGGTAATGTTTAATCTCAGAGACCTGAGCTCAGCCAAAGTAAAGAATTACAGAAGGGACAACTTGGCTCAGTTGCAACAATCTCACCTGTGTCTAAAGGTTGTGGGTTCAAGCCCCACTCAGGAACCTGACCACTTGGCTAGGCTGACACTTCAGTGCAATACTGATGGATACTTGACCCCCCTCCTATTTCTCATCTACATGCTGCCCCTCAGTGACATCATCTGAAAACACAATGTCAGGTTCCACATGTACGCTGACGACTCCCAGCTCTACCTCACCACCACCTCCCTCGACCCCTCCACTGTCTCTGATTTGTCACAGTGCTTGTCTGACATCCAGTACGAGATAAGCAAAGAATTCCTCCAATTAAATATCACGAAGACCAAAGCCATTGTCTTCGGTCCCCACCACAAACTCTGTTTCCTCGCCACCGACTCCATCCCTCTCCCTGGCCACTGTCCGAGGCTGAACCAGACCGTTTGCAACCTCGGCAGGTGGTGAGAGAACCAACACAAGGGAAAAACTTACTTGACCTCGTCCTCACCAATCTACCTGTCGCAAATGCATCTGTCCATGACAGTATTGGTAGGAGTGACCACCGCACAGTCCTCGTGGAGACGAAGTCCCGTCTTCGCACTGAGGACACCATCCACGTGTTGTGTGGCACTATCACCGTGCTAAATGGGATAGATTCAGAACAGATCTAGCAGCTCAAAACTGGGCATCCATGAGGCGCTGTGGGTCATCAGCAGCAGCAGAATTGTATTCCAGCACAATCTGTAACCTCATGGCCCGGAATATTCCTCACTCTACCATTACCAACAAGCCAGGGGATCAACCCTGGTTCAATGAGGAGTGTAGAAGAGCATGCCAGGAGCAGCACCAGGCGTACCTAAAAATGAGGTGCCAACTGGTGAAGTTACAACTCAGGACTACATGCACACTAAACAGCGGAAGCAACATGCTATAGACAGAGCTAAGCGATTCCACAACCAACGGATCAGATCAAAGCTCTGCAGTCCTGCCACATCCAGTCGTGAATGGTGGTGGACAATTAAACAACTAACGGGAGGAGGAGGCTCTGCAAACATCCCCATCCTCAATGATGGCAGAGTCCAGCACGTGAGTGTAAAAGACAAGGCTGAAGCGTTTGCAACCATCTTCAGCCAGAAGTGCCAAGTGGGTGATCCATCTCGGCCTCCTCCTGATATCCCCACCATCACAGAAGCCAGTCTCCAGCCAATTCGATTCACTCCACGTGATATCAAGAAATGGCTGAGTGCACTGGATACAGCAAAGGTTATGGGCCCCGACAACATCCCAGCTGTAGTGCTGAAGACTTGTGCTCCAGAACTAGCTGCGCCTCTAGCCAAGCTGTTCCTGTACAGCTACAACACTGGCATCTACCCAACAATGTGGAAAATTGCCCAGGTATGTCCTGTCCACAAAATGCAGGACAAATCCAATCCAGCCAATTACCGCCCCATCAGTCTACTCTCAATCATCAGCAAAGTGATGGAAGGTGTCGTTGACAGTGCTATCAAGCAACACTTACTCACCAATAACCTGCTCACCGATGCTCAGTTTGGGTTCCACCAGGACCACTCGGCTCCAGACCTCATTACAGCCTTGGTCCAAACATGGAAAAAAGAGCTGAATTCCAGAGGTGAGGTGAGAATGACTGCCATTGACATCAAGGCAGCATTTGATCGAGTGTGGCACCAAGGAGCCCTAGTAAAATTGAAGTCAATGGGAATCAGGGGGAAAACTCTCCAGTGGCTGGAGTCATACCTAGCACAAAGGAAGATGGTAGTGGTTGTTGGAGGCCAATCATCTCAGCCCCAGGGCATTGCTGCAGGAGTTCCTCAGGGCAGTGTCCTAGGCCCAACCATCTTCAGCTGCTTCATCAATGACCTTCCCTCCATCATAAGGTCAGAAATGGGGATGTTCGCTGACGATCGCACAGTGTTCAGTTCCATTCGCAACCCCTCAAATAATGAAGCATGCAGCAAGACCTGGAAAACATCCAGGCTTGGGCTGATAAGTGGCAAGTAACATTCACGCCAGACAAGTGCCAGGCAATGACCATCTCCAACAAGAGAGAGTCTAACCACCTCCCCTTGACATTCAACGGCATTACCATCGCTGAATCCCCCACTATCAACATCCTGGGGGTCACCATTGACCAGAAACTTAACTGGACCAGCCATATAAATACTGTGGCTACAAGAGCAGGTCAGAGGCTGGGTATTCTGTGGCGAGTGACACCTCCTGACTCCCCAAAGCCTTTCCACCATCTACAAGGCACAAGTCAGGAGTGTGATGGAATACTCTCCACTTGCCTGGATGAGTGCAGCTCCAACAACACTCAAGAAGCTCGACACCATCCAGGACAAAGCAGCCCGCTTGATTAGCACCCCATCCACCACCCTAAACATTCACTCCCTTCACCACCGGCACACAGTGGCTGCAGTGTGTACCATCCACAGGATGCACTGCAGCAACTCGCCAAGGCTTCTTCGACAGCACCTCCCAAACCCGCGACCTCTACCACCTAGAAGGACAAGAGCAGCAGGCACATGGGAACAACACCACCTGCACGTTCCCCTCCAAGTCACACAGCATCCCGACTTGGAAATATATCGCCGTTCCTTCATCGTCGCTGGGTCAAAATCCTGGAACTCCCTTCCTAACAGCACTGTGGGAGAATCTTCACCCCACGGACTGCAGCGGTTCAAGGAGGCTCACCACCACCTTCTCAAGGGCAATTAGGGATGGGCAATAAATGCCGGCCTCGCCAGCGACGCCCACATCCCATGAACGAATAAAAAAAAATTTCACCCTGAGCTAAGCTTCCGACCCCATAGCCGCTCCGTCATCAAGACCGCCTGCTTCCACCTCCGTAACATCGTCCGTCTCCACCCCTGCCTCAGCTCATCTGCTGCTGAAACCCTCATCCATGCCTTTGTTACCTCTGGACTTGACTATTCCAATGCTCTCCTGGCTGGACACCCATCTTCCACCCTCCATAAACTTGAACTCATACGAAACTCTGTTGCCCGTATCCTAACTCGCACCAAGTCCTGTTCTCCCATCACCCCCTGTGCTCGCTGACCTACGTTGGCTCCTGGTCTGGGAACACCTCGATTTAAAAATTTTCATTCTTGTTTTCAAATCCCTCCATGGTCTCGCCCCTCCCTATCTCTGTAACCTCCCCCAGCCCGACAACCCTCCGAGATCTCTGTGCTCCTCCAATTCTGGCCTCTTGTCCATCCCCCAATTTTAATTGCTCCACCATTGGTGGCCGTGCCTTCAGCTGCCTAGGCCCTAACCTCTACCTCTCTCCTCCTTTAAGACGCTCCTTAAAACCTACCTCTTTGACCAATCTTCTTATGTGGCTCGATTTCAAATTTTGTTTGCTAATCGCTCCTGTGAAGCACTTGGGACATTTTATTACGTTAAAGGCGCTATATAAATGCAAGTTGTTGTTGTTGCTGCACTGTCGGAGGGTCAGTACTGAGGGAGCGCTGCACTGTCGGAGGGTCAGTACTGAGGGAGCGCTGCACTGTCGGAGGGTCAGTACTGAGGGAGCGCTGCACTGTCGGAGGGTCAGTACTGAGGGAGCGCTGCACTGTCGGAGGGTCAGTACTGAGGGAGCGCTGCACTGTCGGAGGGTCAGTACTGAGGGAGCGCTGCACTGTCGGAGGGTCAGTACTGAGGGAGCGCTGCACTGTCGGAGATACTGTCCTTTAGATAGCATATTAAACAGAGGCCCCCTGTTCAGCCGCATCCTTTGGGATGCCGTGAGGATGTGAAAGGTGCAATATTAATGCAAGTTCTTACTGGACTCAAGAATAATTAGCATTGTTCTGAAGTAACAGTGTCACAGTAACAGTGACTGTAAACTACTGCTTGCTTTAAGGATCTTCTGAGTCGAAGGGTGGCACTGTAATTACTTAACTGAACTTCTAATAGGGATTTTAAAAAAAAGTGGAAATCTGAACTAAAACCAGGAAATGCACAGTGGTCCAATCGGTATCAGAAAGAGAAAAGATAGATTAATTCTTTAAGTGGGACATCACCACAATTTCCAGCTTATGTCCTTAAAAAGGAATGAGGAGGGAGCAGGACTTCCAACCTCAAAGCACTTTAAACAGGTCCACAACCGTCTGAATTACCCCCAGCACACACTGCAAACTAATTCATACCTTCCTACGAACTCCACTTCCATCATATCTGCTGTGCTAAATAAGATGTGTTTAAAATGAATTGTATGAACAACTTGTATTGTGGTATGGGAGCACCGAGCACAGAAACCTCCACACGGGACTGACCGACCGGGGCATCAGCCGAGGCATCGACACAGACATGGACATTTAAAACTGGAATTGACAGCGTATTTATTCATCTTCCAATAAAATACAATCAAATGTGCAGAAAGTGTAACATCAACATGCAGAGACAGTTCACGTGCCCACTGTCCCATGTCTGTTGTCCCAGCCATCGAGCGGAACCTCATATGTTCCTTCCGCAAAAGGGCGGCCTCAGTAGAAAATAACATTCCATGTACAAAAAAGAAAAAAAGCAATTCTTCAAAGGACATTCTTTTCAGTTTGCAAACAGTGAAGGGTGCAGGAAGGTACATTGTCCGAGTACTTTGGGATATAGCCTGTGCAGAAACTCATGTTTTGTTGAGGTGTAGAATTCAGGTTTTGTTTTTCTGTTACAGAAATGACAGCGGAGACAGGGCGCACGGTTTCAGTTTCTCTGCAGAGATATAAACGTGTAAATTACCCAATCGTTCGGCTGCACCATTTAAAACAACAATTCTCCTTTGGCTTCGTCCTCTTAATTTTAATGTTCAGGAACTATTTGAGGCTTTTCTGAATTGAAACAATCCTTTATTCAGGATATTTGCCTTCTAATATTTTTGTCACCATCAGAACCCAACATGCACCTGGTCTTCTGTCAATGTAATTGGGAGACAGCACTCTCGCTGTGGGGAGTGTCGGACACCCCCCCGCTGTGGGGATTGGAGTGTCGGCCTCCCCCACCCCGTCACGGGGAGAGGGGCATCGGAACCCCACCTACGGGGAGAGGAGTGTCGGAACCCCCCCCCCACCCCAGCTGAGATTGGGAACTCAGCAGACTGAAGGATTCACTTTCAGCACCACACGCTCCTGCACCAATCCATTCCTGCCACACTTCAATTTATAAAGAGACGTCTTTAAAACTCATTTCTTCAGGGTGCGCGTCGTGCTCTCCTTGTAAGTGGGATGAGTAATTTCTGGGAGTCCAGCAATGTTGGTTCACAGCTCCCTGAGGAGAGCAGTGGGCACAAACTATGAAAATAACTCCAACCATAAAAATTCAGGCTGCAGTCCAGGTAGTCAGGAGGCGAGCTATCAGTGACCCATGAGAATAACTTGAACCTGGCATCGGGGCCCAAACTAGTCTTGGTCTCAGTCCGATAATATAGTCCCCTCAGAGCAGTGAGAACTTTAGTGTGGGTTACAGTACGAGAAATACTATGACCCTGGAGAGGAAGTAGAAAACCAAACATCACGAGCTGAAATATTACACCAACACTTTCTTTTAAATCAGAGCCTGAAGTTCAGTTTCCCAAAGGAGTAAGTTATTCCGAAGACAAACATCAGTCCTTATTTTCTAATACTGCTGTTTCCACTGATGAGAAAGTGCTTTCTCTGCAGGGATAGTTTGAGCTAGAATTCAGCACGTGCCATTTGGTACTCTTCCATTTATCTTCTTGCTTTCCTCTTCAAGTACAAATGCCACAATTGGATGCAGTGCTGTTTGTACTGAAATAATTTAGTCACAGACTGAGACTAATGCTTATTAAAGACAAAGAACAGTAAACATTTCATCAAGAAATGCCCAGATTTATGATCTGTCATAGATACATCTGTAATGTATAAGGTTTTAAATCGTACTTTGTTCCAGCCCCTTCTACCTTGCCCACGATCTCTGCGCCCTTCACTGCGAGAAGTTGCCTGCTCACGCTCGTACTCCTTCTTCATCTTGTTTTGCTCATATCTTTTCGCCATTGTCAGAAGCTCTTCGGGAACCGGCTGCACATGGAGCAATCACATCAAACATACACTGACACATAACAGAACCGGCTGCACCCCGAGCCCCGAGATATCACAACTGGACCTGATTATAGAGATGGAGCAATAAATCTGCCTCACACCCTAACGACAGACTGCAGGTGGACATAGAATTACATAAAATGTACAGCACAGAAACAAGCCATTCGGCCCAACTGGTCTATGCTGGACGCTGGTGTTTATGCTCCACATAAGTCTCTTCCCTCCCTACTTCATCCTTCAACTAACCCTATCAGGATACCCTTCTATTCCTTTCTCCCTCATGTGTTTACCGAGCTTCCCCTGAAATGCATCTATGCTATTTGCCTCAACTACTCCTTGTGGTAGCGAGTTCCACATTCTCACCACTTTCTAGTAAAGTCCTGAATTGCCTATTGAATTTTTTAAAAATTCGGATGTGGGCGTCGCTGGCGAGGCCGGCATTTATTGCCCATCCCTAATTGCCCTTCAGAAGATGGTGGTGAGCCGCCTTCTTGAACCGCTGCAGTCTGCGTGATGAAGGTTCTCCCACAGTGCTGTTAGGAAGGGAGTTCCAGGATTTTGACCCAGCGACGATAAAGGAACGGCGATATATTTCCAAGTCGGGATGCTGTGTGACTTGGTGGTGTTGTTCCCATGTGCCTGCTGCCATTATCCTTCTAGGTGGTAGAGGTAGCATGTTTGGGAGGTGCTGTTGAAGAAGCCTTGGCGAGTTGCTGCAGTGCATCCTGTGGATGGTACACACTGCAGCCACTATGCGCCGGTGGTGAAGGGAGTGAATGTCTAGGGTGGTGGATGGAGTGCCAATCAAACGGGCTGCTTTGTCCTGGATGGTATCGAGCTTCTTGAGTATTGTTGGAGCTGCACTCATCCAGGCAAGTGGAGAGTATTCCATCACACTCCTGACTTGTGCCTTGTAGATGGTGGAAAGGCTTTGGGGAGTCAGGTGAGTCACTCGCCACAGAATACCCAGCCTCTGACCTGCTCTTGTAGCCACAGTATCTATGTGGCTGGTCCAGTTAAGTTTCTGGTCAATGGTGACCCCCAGGATGTTGATGGTGGGGGATTCGGCGATGGTAATGCCGTTGAATGTCATGGGGGGGGGGTGTGGTGGTTACACTCTCTCTTGTTGGAGATGGTCATTGCCTGGCACTTGTCTGGCGCGAATGTTACTTGCCACTTATCAGCCCAAGCCTGGATGTTATCCAGGTCTTGCTGCATGCGGGCTCGGACTGCTTCATTATCGGAGGGTTTGCGAATGGAACTGAACACTGTGCAATCATCAGCGAACATCCCCATTTCTGACCTTATGATGGAGGGAAGGTCATTGATGAAGCAGCTGAAGATGGTTGGGCCAAGGACACTGCCCTGAGGAACTCCTGCAGCTATGTCCTGGGGCTGAGATGATTGGCCTCCAACAACCACTACCATCTTCCTTTGTGCTAGGTATGACTCCAGCCAATGGAGAGTTTTCCCCGATTCCCATTGACTTCAATTTTACTAGGGCTCCTTGGTGCCACACTCGGTCAAATGCTGCCTTGATGTCAAGGGCAGTCACTCTCACCTCACCTCTGGAATTCAGATCTTTTGTCCATGTTTGGACCAAGACTGTAATGAAGTCTGGAGCCCAGTGGTCCTGGCAGAACCCAAACTGAGCATTGGTGAGCAGGTTATTGGTGAGTAAGTGCCGCTTGATAGCACTGTCAACAACACCTTCCATCACTTTGCTGATGATTGAGAGTAGACTGATGGGGCGGTAATTGGCCGGATTGGATTTGTCCTGCTTTTTGCGGACAGGACCTACCTGGGCAATTTTCCACATTGTCGGGTAGATGCCAGTGTTGTATTAGTGACTATCTTATATTTATGGCCCCTAGTCCTGGTGTCCCCTGCAAGTGGAAACATCTTCTCTATGCAAACCCTTTAATAATTTTAAAGAGAAAACTCTTCTTTTCACCCCAGCCTGTTCAGCCTTTCAGATGTGTAAGTGTGCCTGAGCGCAAGAACACCCAGTGACACTTGATCCATTCAATTCACATACATATGATTTCGACTGAACACAGCTGGTTTATTTATTTCTTGACTGAGTAATGGGCGATTCTGTTGTTGAGGAGTTGCACAGTCCCAGACGATGATTTTTCCATCAGTTCATTTTACTGGGGCTGGGGTACAGGAAATGTTATTCTCAAGCTGTGTGGGCAGTACCAAAGCAGAAAATCTCCCTTTTAATCCTCCCGGTACTGAAGTTAGTGTACCATTTAGCTGCAACCCTTCATTCAGCCTACATCTATTCATCTGCTCCTTCATATGGGGCGTTAGACTAGAGTAGAGTTAACTGATCTGCTCAGTGAATTACTGACACGCAATACTGGGCTACAGAAATATACCTGACAAGCTCTTTCCAGAATTGCAATCAACTCCGCAGCAAATCTCCAATCACTCCTCGTGATGAGAGTTATAGCTGATCCAGTGCGACTGAAAGAGAACACAGCACAGTTAAAAGAAAAATAAAGCCTCAGTGTCCTGGGGAACTGCATTATGCAGCAAGAGCGGCAAACTGCACAACATGTTTACAAGGAAGGTACAACTTGGCCGTTATCACTGAAAAGTTGGAGAAAGCGAGTTGTTCTGTCTCCTGCCCAAAGGGACAGCATGCTATCTGGGAGCGTTGCTGCACTGACTACCCTCTGGGAACTGATTGGAAATAAACACCAGGTGAGTGAAGGGATTGAGCCACTAACAGAGTGGTTAAAGCTGTAGATGAGCACGTGGACATTGCTGATATTTCACAACAGTACTAATGAAGTGAGAGGGTTAATGGCAGACAGAATGGGGAGCGTGCCGTCAGGGAGGAGGGAGCGTGCAGTCAGGGAGGAAGGAGCGTGCAGTCAGGGAGGAAGGAGCGTGCAGTCAGGGAGGAGGGAGCGTGGGGAGCGTGCAGTCAGGGAGGAGGGAGAGTGGGGAGTGTGCAGTCAGGGAGGAGGGAGAGTGGGGAGCGTGCAGTCAGGGAGGAGGGAGAGTGGGGAGCGTGCAGTCAGGGAGGAGAGAATCACCGAAGAGCTGGTATTAAGTAGATTTGTGGAGGTGGAGAAGGACTCCGGACCCTCCCACCGTTTTTGAACAAGCTGTGATAGTCGGATAAGAAGCAATTTTATGATATTTTCCAGTGGCAAACAACAGCTGAGATCATGAGTCCAATATAAGTTTTTAAGATATGAAGAACATAAGAAATGGGAGACCAAACGGCCCCACGAGCCTGTCCACCATTCAATAAGATCATGGCTGATCTTCGACCTCAACTCCACTTTCCCGCCCAGTCCCCATATCCCTTGATTCCCCTAGAGTCCAAAAATCTATCGATCTCAGCCTTGAACATATTCAACGACTCAGCATCCACAGCCCTCTAGGGTAGAGAATTCCAAAGATTTACAACCCTCTGAATGAAGAAATTCCTTCTCATTTCAGTCTTAAATGACTGACTTCTTATCCTGAGACCATGCCTCCTAGTTCTAGACTCTCCAGACAGGGGAAACAGCTTCTCAGCATCTACCCTGTCAAGCCCCCTCAAAATCTTATATGTTTCAATGAGATCACCTCTCATTCTTCTAAACTCCAGAGAGAATAAGCCTATTTTACTCAACCTCTCTTCATAGGACAGCCCTCTGATCCCAGGAATCAATCTAGTGAACCTTCGTTGCACCACCTCTAAGGCGAGTATATCCTTCCTTAGGCAAGGAGACCAAAACTGCACCCAGTACTCCAGGTGTGGTCTCACTAAAGCCCTGTACAATTGAAGGGGTTTACCAAGTTTTTTCTACTTTATCTAGATCCAAAGACAGATACAAAATATGAAAATCTAAGTAAATATATTTCAGAATTTCCTTAGCAAAAGGATGATAAAGATATGGATCAGACTGCCAGTGTGAGTGGGTGAATAGGGACATTGAAGGGGTTTGAAAATAGAAATAGACAAACTCTTTTCATTTGAAATGGTTGCTGGTTATTCCATTTGATGAATATCTGATCTATAAAAGGTGATGGGTGTGGTGGGAAACATCTTTCCCTGGTTTGTCATGCTGTCTCTCATTGCACCTAGGTGAGGAGTTTCAATATCTGCGCCCTACAGAAAGACTTGGATCAAATTCTACAGTACTGATCACCAACATTCTGGGAATCACACCTGAATTCCACGTCTGTGCAATGTGGGCGAGAGCAGGTGAAGGGTCTCCAGCAGTCCAGATTTCTTTTTTGGGGAGGTGGGGCTTTCTGGAACAATACTGCAAGGGTACAGAAGAGGGGGGGGGGTGAGACAGAGGGAGAGAGAGAGAGATAAGATGGAAGATTGAGAGAGCGGGAGGGAAAGGGGCGCGGGAGGGAGAGTATCGCTGCTATTTAACTATAAGAGAATGATTATTGCTCTCCTTACCCCGCTCTGCCTGTGCGCCCGATTCTGTGCACATACTCCTCTATATTGCGCGGGAAGTCGAAGTTGAACACGTGCGTGATATCGTGCACGTCAAGCCCGCGTGAAGCAAGATCGGTGGCGATAAGAATCCGGACTGTCCCTGAGGAGAAGAGAGTTGTTTTCATTTCTTTTTAATCCTCCAGCACCACACATTCTCCAGTTTCAGATCATCCCGTCAAGTTTTCATTCACAAATCTGTAAGATGCTTTTGATGACTTTTGCTGATTAATAGGTTTTAATTACCAGCCCACATTACAGGTCGGTAAACTCAAAACCAGTTTGCGTTTTGTTTTTGGCACGAGGAATGCCGGCTCTCCCGGTGGTTAATGCGGTGAGTGTCAGGGTCATACGGGGGGGGGGGGGCGGGAGGTCACACAGAGCGAGAGGTCACACAGAGCGGGGGGAGGGGGGCGGGAGGTCACACAGGGCGGGGGGCGGGAGGTCACACAGAGCGGGAGGTCACACAGAGCGGGGGGGAGGGGGGGCGGGAGGTCACACAGAGCGGGAGGTCACACAGGGCGGGGGGCGGGAGGTCACACAGAGCGGGAGGTCATCACACAGAGCGGGAGGTCATCACACAGAGCGGGGGGGGGGCGGGAGGTCATCACACAGAGCGGTGGGGGAGGGGGGGGCGGGAGGTCATCACACAGAGCGGGGGGGGGGGCGGGAGGTCATCACACAGAGCGGGGGGGGAGGGGGGGCGGGAGGTCATCACACAGAGCGGGGGGGGAGGGGGGCGGGAGGTAATCACACAGAGCGGGGGGGAGGGGGGGCGGGAGGTCATCACACAGAGCGGCGGGAGGTCATCACACAGAGCGGGGGGGGGGGGGGGGGGCGGGAGGTCATCACACAGAGCGGGGGGGGGGGCGGGAGGTCATCACACAGAGCGGGAGGTCATCACACAGAGCGGGGGGGGGGGGGGGCGGGAGGTCATCACACAGAGCGGGGGGAGGGGGGGCGGGAGGTCATCACACAGAGCGGGGGGGGGCGGGAGGTCATCACACAGAGCGGGGGGGGGAGGGAGGTCATCACACAGAGCGGGGGGGAGGGGGGCGGGAGGTCATCACACAGAGCGGGGGGGGAGGGGGGCGGGAGGTCATCACACAGAGCGGGGGGGGAGGGGGGGCGGGAGGTCATCACACAGAGCGGGGGGGGAGGGGGGGCGGGAGGTCATCACACAGAGCGGGGGGGGAGGGGGGAGGTCATCACACAGAGCGGGGGGAGGGGGGGCGGGAGGTCATCACACAGAGCGGGAGGTCATCACACAGAGCGGGGAGGGGGGGAGGGGGGGCGGGAGGTCATCACACAGAGCGGGGGGGGAGGGGGGGCGGGAGGTCATCACACAGAGCGGGGGGGAGGGGGGGCGGGAGGTCATCACACAGAGCGGGGGGGGGAGGGGGGGCGGGAGGTCATCACACAGAGCGGGGGGGGGGAGGGAGGTCATCACACAGAGCGGGGGGGAGGGGGGGCGGGAGGTCATCACACAGAGCGGGGGGGAGGGGGGGCGGGAGGTCATCACACAGAGCGGGGGGGAGGGGGGGCGGGAGGTCATCACACAGAGCGGGGGGGGGGAGGGAGGTCATCACACAGAGCGGGGGGAGGGGGGGCGGGAGGTCATCACACAGAGCGGGGGGTGAGGGGGGGCGGGAGGTCATCACACAGAGCGGGGGGGCGGGAGGTCATCACACAGAGCGGGGGGGGGGGAGGGGGGGCGGGAGGTCATCACACAGAGCGGGGGGGGCGGGAGGTCATCACACAGAGCGGGGGGGGAGGGGGGCGGGAGGTCATCACACAGAGCGGGGGGGGCGGGAGGTCATCACACAGAGCGGGGGGAGGGGGGGCGGGAGGTCATCACACAGAGCGGGGGGGGGCGGGAGGTCATCACACAGAGCGGGGGGGGGAGGGAGGTCATCACACAGAGCGGGGGGGAGGGGGGGCGGGAGGTCATCACACAGAGCGGGGGGGGGAGGGGGGGCGGGAGGTA